>NW_019214326.1:275121-306711 GCF_002532875.2 Varroa jacobsoni
GGGGCCAGGGCACCGGGGCCAGGGTAAACAAAGCTGGCCTGAGGTCAAAACATAACATTTACTGAGGATAAGGCAGCTCGGCACGAAACGGTTCGTTCACACCTAGGCATGGCACGTATGGACCTAGTTAGCCTGCTAGTTTCTGATTTTCTTCGCTGTTCCGATGTATAAATACCTGCTTTTATCGGTTTTCGCAATGGCAAGTGTTGTTTGATTTATCCGTATGTACAAACAGACAGGCATATTTGAATGGCTTATGATTCATAAACCACGGTAAAACGTAAATGGATAGAACTGTGGCCCCACTGTTCTGTCGTGAAGGCTGAGCAATATAAAGTTCAAGCGCTTTAAGTTACCGATGTTCGTTGTAACGAACTTCTCGTAGACTAGTCAATTTCTATAACGCTTGAGCATTTATGCAGTCTTTTTTTTATGCAGAGAGATGAAACTTCGCTATGGTGTTTGCTGTGTGAGAAGAGTTTATACATTTGCAGTTAGTGTCATTAGATTAGGTCTAAGCAAAAAACGATGCTTTAACAAAATTCTGTATACACTAGATGTGTTGCTCCTGACGACTACTCCTGGTTGAATACGATTACCACTTACCGCCATTACAAAGCGGCTTCAATCGTGACCAGAAGCACTTACTGACCCCCCCCCCCCCTTTTACTTTTTTGTTAATTCGCAGATAATTTTTTTCGCTACCACCTGTGAGTCTAACGGCATTGGTGAATGTAAGCGAGTAGTGGTCAAATAAAAAAAGTTCCAGTGGAATTTTAAGCTAAAAATGAAAAGGCCTAGAGTAGTTAAAAACTTCAAAAAGTGCAAAAAATCTCAGAAAAACTATTCGAGTTTATATATATGACCTAAAAAATAATATGGATTCGTTTCAAAACGGCCCTTAAGGGTATCAAAAATGTTTTTAAGCCTTTTTAATTTTCGCGCCCTTTAAATCTAGATCCTACTGAGATCTCATATAAATCTTACTTGGATTTTTCAATAGCCGTATGTAAAGAAGCAATAACATAGACCGTTGATTTCGGACAAAAAAGTTTCTAATTTTGGTGGGGGTCTGTCCACCGCGAAGAAATTGGATAATAGTTCGTTTGTTGGAATTGCGGAAAAAATACACTGTTTTTCGAGGTAATGGGTTAAGAGATACCTTTTTTTTTTGGCATCGAGGCTGGCGGATAAACACATGTCGTTACAGCAAAGATCCCGGCAAAGCTAAACCCAATTCAAAAAGATTACTGTATGCCATGAGATCCATGCAATCACGTTCCTCAGGCTGCCCTTAATTACTTCTGAGTACTATGAATTCAAGCCTGATCCACTGAAGCGTTCATTGGATTTAGTAGACAGTCGAATCGACGCAGAGACTCCTCTGGCCGCCGGGGAATACTGATATCGAAGAGATGCTCTAACCTAAAAAAAAAAACCTAAAAATTTACAGCTAAATTTTTAGGTCTATTCTTGTATGTGGACCAATAAAAGCATAAATATATAAATATATATATATATATATATATCAGTTATATAGCTTCTGAGAGTAACGCTACCTTGTTACGGGATGTTATACGGGTGTTTTGCAAGCTGTTACTATATCTCTCGTTTTACTTACACCCCTGTGTTACGTATCATTTCCACGTTTCCAATACCTCTTCTGCTGCTGACGCAGATTTCGGTATCACTAAACGAGCTACTGGTTTATTTTCATATTTTGTTAGATGGTAAAAAGGCTGTTGAAGGCTTTCGTGTCGTTTCAGTTTGTTGGTTAGTTGGTTTTTGTTGATTGCTGTTCTTACAGTTTTTTTTGAGGCATCGTAGACCTTTACCACGGAAGAAGGCTTTGAAGCGGCGCTAAGGGGCAATGCGCTACCGTATTGGGTATTCATGATTATTGCAGATTTATAGTGAATCGTGAAGAGCAGTCCGATTGCTGGTGAATTATATAAAGCCGAGCTCGAAATAGTAAGTGTCGTCATCGTCAGGTTTAATCGTATGGATAGTCACTGTTGAACGTTGCTAGCTTGTGTCATATTTCGAACCGTCAATTCGGGCGTTATGGACGAATATTAGACCGGATTCATCCGAAAGGGGGTCTAGGAAACTCTAGAAGTTTAGTGTACTGCCACCTAGACCTAGCAGCCGTGTGTAGGTAAGACCCAATGGGCCGAATATCGTGAACAATTAATGCAAGCAAAAAAAAAACAACACAAAATATTAGAAAAACGAATGATTAAAAAAATATGCAGAGTGCATACCTTAATCAATCAGACGCGTAAAGTCGCAGTGTGGTCTCTTACGCTAGCCTAGAATACATATCCGTCTACGAGGCCGTTTCGTTTACGGTTTAATTGACAATACTGCCGAGAACAGAGCTTTGAAATGATGAATGAGATGGGCGCCACACTTGAATTAGATTAGCCATCGTCAATTATGATAAAAAAAAAAAACTTACGAATTGTATCCAACATTCATGATGGTGTTCTCAAGAACGATTTTTGCAGATGTGTTGCACGCAATATCAGCATCGACCAAGTTACAATGGTCAAAACCATCATTTTTAAAAGTGAGTACGACAAATAAGTGCCATTATCAGGGCATCTATTCCTCTTCAAGTAATTTTTCGACGGGTATTGTGGGTAACCTACTTGAAAATCCCACGAGCTATTTTGCGTTTTGGTTTTGATCAGGAGAATTCAAATCGGTCCTATAGGTATCACAGAATTCTCACGTCACCAATATCGCGGGGCAGACTAGTTCGGTTGCACCTTGTTCGTTGATATATGAGCCGTTTCCAGTGTGCATATGTTGACAGGGAGCAAGCACGACATGGTATTTTGCAGAAATTCGGTATTAACAATGTTTGTGCAGGTGAAAAAGGGTGATGATGATTTTCTCTCGTGACAGTCGGTGCCTATATCGCTATTAGAAAACGTTACTACGGCTTCTATAGGCGTGACAAGAACAGGCGGAAATTCGAAAAGATTAACATCAGGAGTGTTCATTTCTACGAGCATACAAACAGTTAGCTATATTTCCATATCGGAGCGTCCACGCGGGCGGTGCAGTACTTCGAAAGTTTCATCTGCATGCGAATATATATAATAACGTACAGTGCAACTGGATACTGGAAATTTTCTCATTTTTTTTTTATGTCGCATTGATCACGGCTGCTGGTGTCTTTCTTGCAAACATGTATCTACAATAAACAGGAGCCTTCGTAACACTTTAGTCCGCGAGATGTTCGTCTATTCAATGGTTTCCTGCGCAATTTAGCAGTAGACATTGACAAACATTTGTTGTTTAAGTTTCTCTATTACCCAGATTGACTCAGGTGTTCTCAGGTCTAACTAGGCGAGTCGTTCTGTAAACCAGAAATTATTGTTGTTGTTGTTGTTGTTGTTGTCAAATGAATCTGGGTCATTTGATGGTGACCCGTCCAACACGTGACAAAACCAAATATCCCCACATTCTTGCTTTCTCGAGTTCGAATCAACATCGACACTGTTGAAGGCATGATGGGAACTCAACATGCTTCAATTAGTGAATCGAGTGTGATGAAGCAAACAGCGTAATATTGAGTGAGTACGCTTTTCAATGGCACTAAAATCAATTCTGTCTCTCGGTAAACGCCATACCCAAAATCTAAACAAAATCCATGGCCTGAACAAAATCAAACATACACCACCTAACGTCTGTTTTGTGTCGAGACATGGTCTGAATAATGTGTTGGCTAAAGTATCAAACAGGAATAGGTTAAACGGAGTAGGCTGATAAACGATAAGAACTATACATTATGTCGATATTAACGGAAATGAGAAATAATGCCTTGGGGGGGAAATGGGTATAAGCCTTTCTACCTAAATGTTTCGAGCTTTTACGCCCAAACTACACAAACATTGCCCAGTCTACCTATCAACCTAGGAGACGTACCTAGCAGTCAGCATGTAGCCAGGTTTAGTTGTTTATGTTCTTTTGTGTATCGCACGAAAAACGTTGGGCTTGGAGTCAACGACCTCAATTGGAAGCCGCCTCATGCAGTACTGAGAAACCCAACATGGGATGAGCTGCGTGGTCAACTAAACCGACTGCCCGAAAATACGAGCCGTAACAACTGCACTTGTCGATGTTTCGGCAGGTTTCAGTGATGTCTGAACAGGTCGTAGATTATCCTAGGTTAGCACTCGCACACCAAAAATCGAACTTGTGCTTGACAAAAATAAAGAACAAAGTAATTTGCCTTGAGTTCATACTGTACTGCTTTATTGTTTCACATCTTTCGCTGTCTATTTAAATACTCATCTAAAAATGATTTCAGATCGTAAATGTGGGAACGTTCCGAAATATCAGACGAGTAATGACGAAAACGGATTTTTCCACTCGTCGTGCCTTACATATTAAGAACCCAGTATGATGGCTTGTAATGACGCTTAAATGCTATAGCGAACCTCTGTCATTAGTTGATACAAAAGAATTCGACAGATCATTTGTACAGTAGACACGTGCCATGCCAACTAAATTGTCGCAGCAGTTCCCCAAAAATTAGCCCATCCCGACAACTTCTCCAACAAAGCACTCAAATAGGTGGATTAAGAACCCGCTCGAGATTACAGGTTGTATGATTCTGAAGGAGCGACTGCCAGTACTAAAACATGATTACTTTTAGCCTTTAGTTCTAGATGTTTTCTGTGAGATTATGCTACTGCCTCTTCATTATGAGCTTCACCAGCCGATCAAGCAAGCAGGCCCTACATTGTTTTCGTGCTCCTACTCCTTCACTCAGTCGTTGTTATTTACGTTCATGGCAAGTACACGCATATAGGATTGCCAAAACGTTCAGTACCGATAATACGGACATACGACAATCATCTATGGCTGCCATAGCTAACAGCGATAGTACCCCGAGAGACTGTCATGCCTGACAGAGAAATGATTG
This sequence comes from Varroa jacobsoni, assembly GCF_002532875.2. Classification (NCBI taxonomy): domain Eukaryota; kingdom Metazoa; phylum Arthropoda; class Arachnida; order Mesostigmata; family Varroidae; genus Varroa; species Varroa jacobsoni. The sequence goes on from NW_019214326.1 coordinate 280,064, forward strand.
ACCTACGTCTGCGAACTGAGCCACAGTCTCTCTGAATCCAGCCAACTTTAGCGGGCTTACAGCGAGAGTGTCGTAGAAGTAAGTACTCGGTGCCGAGTTTGGCGGGAAACTGAATAGCAACCAACATAAATGCATGTAGATACCGCTGAGTCACCACATCAAAAGACAGCAGCGCGCACATCGCTATAACCGAAGCGGCCGCCATTAAAAGGATACACGAGGCCGGTGGCAAGAATTCGTCGGTGCTCCGTACGGCGGTCAACCAGTAATATTTGTTTGTGGGGTCGCCTGAGAGAACGAGCGACAAAGAGAAAAACAGCAAGAAAAAACGGCGAGCATATCTCTGTGGCTACGACCTGCTTTTCTGCCCGACTAGTGCGTTTGGCGGATCGCACTACCTGCCATTATTGCGGCAGTAATAGTAATGGCTACTTCCATCGTACAATGCGATCCAGTCGACGGAGCATTCCTGCCTGCCTGCCTGCCTGTCTGCTGGTCGGACACGAGTGGTTCGTATATTGTTGTTAGTAAGATAAGCGAGCCGAATAAGCATGTTCGGTGCTATTACTTGACCAGTGTCTAGGTACCAAGCTGACATTCGCTTTTGCCAGGTAACCTCGGTGCCTGTGTATCTGTGCCTATTTGAGTATTTTGCGCTGTTTTTGTGGAGCGGCTTGTGGGTCGCTCGTGTCTATTGGTTTGGGAAAAATTGTCGATCGAATTAGTTAGTGGGCTGGCTGGCTGGCTGGCTGACTGTTGGAGGGAAGGGGGATGCGTGGTACCATCCTAATGATGCTATTACCATTATTGTAAGTACTCCTGCGCTGTGGGTCTACGATGTAGGTTGTTAGGACCGAGTTCGCTCTTCCTCTCACCCTCTTCATCCCGTGGGAGCTTGTTCTATTGAAACAGTTTCCTTCTCAGCATTCGAGACTCCGCTCGGACTTCACGAGCTTTCACTGGTAAACTTCTACTCCCTAAACTCCCTACCCGAGTGGTCGAGGCGAATGAGAGCATTCTGATGCTTCTCACGACACATCTCCTAGTTCTACGTCAATGACGTGCACAAGCTCAAGCACGCTGCTATTTATGTAGGTAATGCAATGTACTTCATTGACATAAACACACCGACAGATGTGACCTGGACAGATAATAGAAGCTACCTTAGCCGTACAGTCGATGTGCAGTCGGGGGTAAATGCGAACTGAGTAGCTATTATGACCCGCAGGGACTGGCGTTAACTAGATGTGCTTATAAACGCATTTCGTAATTGTGGTTCGTGTCCTCCTGTCGTTAGTGAAGAAGCGTATCGTTGGAATGCCTGTTCTGTTATGCGCTATCATCGGATCTCCAGTATGAGGTACTGCTGGGGGTGCAGGCGTTGCTTGATTATCAATACTCAGCAATCGTTTTTGTCTGCAAATCTACTGACAGGACTTTTCGCCACCTTGTTTGGCTTGCCTCAGCCTGTTAGGGCGTAGTTTATATGGGCGTGTACCATAGCAAATAAACCTTTACGATAGGTGCAATTTTAACATAGCATCTCATATCAATTGGGAAACCTGCGCATAAAATCGCGGTGCGTTTAGGATCTATGCGAAGAGAATACAGAATATTAGACGATTTTCAGGCCGCTTACTTTCAATGAAGGACATGCGTTCTGTAGCGGCTCATTGACCAATGCTGCTCATGCGAGACAGTCCACGTATCTTTGCGTTCTTTCAGACGGACTATCTCTTCTGGCTGACGTGCTTCTTATGTTCCTATCCTTTCCAATATCTGTTAATATATATATATATATATTGTGTCTTTGTAATCAGAAACGATCGATAGAAACACAACAAAGCCAAACGATCGGATCAATCACCTGGTTTGTTAGAGTCTTTTCTCTTATTTTCCATACTTATTGAGCGGGAAAAAGATGAACACAGTCGTTTTGTATACATTACACATACGAATAAGTGGAAACCGGACGTCGGCTCGTAAATTTATGGACAAGATTTTCCTTTGTTGGCGGAAACAGCAGGGTAAAGCTATCACCAAAGAGATCATAGCCAACTTCGTTAATCGGGAAGTCGTTGCGGAGTCAGCGACGTCGGCAGTGTTACAAGCGTCATCGAGTATTCAAGGCGTTTGAGCCTTCGTTCCTAGTTGCCCAAGGTGCTAAGAAATCAACCACAAAATAACTAGGATAATCAGTGCAAATCTCGTGCACTTTTGTAGGTATATTAGCTGACGATTTTGTGCCCTCTGCATCTATTAGCCGCACATGCGCTCGATAAGCTGATCTGTAACGGCAAATCATGAATGTCGACCCGACCAGATCAGACTGTTGGTCGTTGCCGACTGACGGAGCTACCTATTTCGCTACAAAGATTCGTAAGGTGGCAGCCCATCAAGTAGACCTATGAATGATGGGAGGTGCATACGCCAGGTCTGCTGTGTCTGTTCGGATGAGGACTGCTCGGATGTCGTCGGCATGTGGGCTGGTACGACTATGATGGTCACGCGTAAGCACAACACTAGTCAGAGGTCGAGCCACCATCGAGATTAACCGTCTGCGCGGAACCAAAAAGACCCGTTGGAAGACTCTAATCGCCATACAGACAGACATAGAGAGGTCGGGTGCTCGACATCTCGTAAAGAGCTGGTCGCTTCTCAAACACGAAGTGCCCGTTGATTGTTCTTCGAAGAAGATGATTTCGGCAGCTGGTAGGGTACGTATAGTTGATGGAGTAGCTGGTCAGAGTATTTTGGACGGTGACGAAGTGGTTTTTCGTTTTGTCTCTGTTGTTAATATAGTGATCATATGTTAACAATGGATTTCGATCGGTGCATACGGATCGAGCAATGGACACGGGCCACTTAGTTATTAGCTAATCGGATTGCTGTTCTACTAAGGGCGGTACATTCGAGACTGTGTCGTAGAGGGCAGGGGCTTGGCAGACGAGTGTAAAAGAAGAGCTCCGTTAACGGGGTGAAGAATGTCGTTCGTGCACCGTCTCTTCTCTGTCTACGGGACATAGGCTGTTGAAAGTATGCGTGTTTCTGTCAGCTTTTCACGGATCCTATACTTATGGTCCAGCCTATTAAAGCGTTGTGTAAAGCCGTACAGAGTCTGTCTAATTGAAAAATGCTGGACATTATTACTGGAGTGACTAAACAAAAGGAGACGACAGAAATGTTGGCCTTTCGATATTTAAAAGTCTCGCCTTCAAAGCAGAAATAAAATAAGAAGAACAAAGCTAATAAATGCTATTAAATAGTTAATTCAGATTATATACCAAAGATTAGAGGGATTATAGTTGGAAACTACTGGACGTTTGGACGCCGCTCTCTATGCATTTCTGAACTCTGTATATATGAGTTAGATAAACAGCCACTTGCTAGCTTACGCCAGACTGAATCGTTTGATTCGTCCGATATCGACTGTGTGTAGAAATAATGTTGATATATGTATTTGAGCGTCAGTATGGACTCCTATGCTGTGAAGTTTTAACGGTTGACGGGTTACGTTAGATGCGTTTTCCAATTCGACAGACAACGTTTTCAACAAGAAGCATCGTCATGCTGCTTTGGTGAACTTGTATTCGGGCGTACAGCGCATCCAGGGACTGCTATATCCCTCAACTATCTGATCGCCGCCGTTATAATGCCCTAGTCATGTTCACGAGTAATGACTGTTTAAGTGTGAAACTAATTGATCGGCAGTCATTCAATCAGTGATTGGACTAAGCTGGGCCGCTCCCGTTACCGTAGGTGGAGGCGTCGGTATTTACCAACGTCACGCTATGCCAGGACTAGCCAGGCTTTATCTGTAAAAATTGAAAAAGCGATAACATTTGTCAATCAACGTGAATTTTTGGTGGCCAACGCATTTTGGAAGTTGAAAATGAGCATGCGAGTTGGTCAATAGAAACACTATCTATTATGATCTTTGTTACCAAAAAATCGACTATAAAAACAAGTTACTAACACAATCGGTATGTTGGATATAGAATATGGCTTATTTCTGTACTAAAAATTGTAGAATAATATTCCATAATGCGCACGTGTTTCACCTCTAGTCTTTGTCAAATCTGAATATAGCTTTTAGCAAAGGTAAAACCCGAATCAGAATTGTTTTGTGAACATTTTGTTTAGGCCTGTCAATAACGGTCATGTCACACGGGGTTAGAACCCTAGTCGGAGCGTTTTGTATCGTTGCAATCGGCATTTCAATTTAGTTATGTTTTCATTAAGGAAACGCTCGCTTTTACGTTTTTCTATGCGTCTGTTAGCACTCGCCGTTCCTGACGGATCAGTCGGAGATTTGAGTAAAAAATCATCCTCAATAGTTGATAGATATATCCGCGTTCAAACACTTGTCACAGCCATAGTTGCAGTTAACACCCATAGCGTCTACGTATCACTCATTTATTCAGTAGCGCAGCGTTATAGTTATTAAAGCAGAAAGAACGCCAACGGAAGCTGAAAAGGAAAGCTACAAAAGCAAAGAGGACTTCGCTTTTTCCAACAAAGAAAAAAACGACGGAGAATCAATATTGGGTGCAAGGAAGCATAGTTTTATTACGCGAAGTCGTCAGATCACCGATGTTTGTATAGGCCGTACTGATCGAGAGTCTGATGATAGTGGCTACGGCAGCGAACGGGATTTGTGCCAGGGCTATCGCTCACGAAGCCGCGGATGCATCGCGGCTACAACAATCACAATAGTAAAGCATTTTTTCGGCCAGCTAGCTACCTTCTGCTGTCACTATCGGAGCAACCGTAATTGGGTCGTAGATGAGTCACCAAAACGTCACGCATGTCTGCGATTGATACCGGGTCTTGCCGCCGCCGTCGTCGTCGTCGTCGAACGTTCGACTGGTGAACATTTATTTAAAATTTATTGAAAAGTCAAAGGTTTGACTCTGATTTCAAATCGAGGAGGAAGCAGGCTGTATTCATAATTAGCCGTTTTTCTTTAACGGGGTGATTTTAATCAGCTTTGAGTGTGGTGTAGGTGTTTGAGCGTGTCATTTGTTTTCGTGTCCATTCTTCGGAGAGGCCGATACAGCCCGTAGGAAAAATAAGGAAATGGAACTCTGTTTGTCTCGGTATTTTTCTCGAACCACCATTGTTTGTTCCTATATATTTGTTTCTGTGTAACTATGTGTATCTTGTAAACCTTACTTCATGGACTTTTACATACTAAATTAATGCGACATTTGTTGCCGTTCGTACTGTTCGGCTATCTCATGTGCGAACATCGTGGCGACATGGGGTATATAAGACATGCTAAAAACTTAGCGAGAGCTGTATATAAAGAAAGTATAGGGAGTCGAGGGTTCTGTATCATATTAGTGATTAATCATAGTCGCTTATGTAAACTGCTTGGAGCCAATTTCGTCATGTGAATTGTTGGCAAAATATGGGAAATATGAACGATCGTGCATTTTATTTCTATAATTATTTTCTATGGTTACGGTCGCATTCGAAAGTAAATTGCTAAATGCTATTGTGCAGGCTCGCGTGTGACGGCACAACTTATGCACTTATTACAGCCTTCTTGTAATAAAAAAAAATCCTGTAACTAAACGAATTGGTCATTATAGTAAACGTAAACACTAGTAGACGTATAAAAAAAATATAGAGTTTGATCTACAGGTCGTTCTTCAGGTTAAGTCAACGGAGCAGGACAGATCGGTTACTTTAAACCTTTATTTATTGCTAAAAACCTTGATTTCATATGGACATTCACGTTTATTGACGGTGAATCAGCGATAGATCGTTGTATTAGTAGAAGCAAACCTCATAGGGATTGGGGTATTCGTTTTATACTAGATTCTCGTCCAGTTATTATAGAGGAACAAGGCTTAACATTTAGATAATACTTTAGCCTGTCGAGAAAATGAGGGCCAACAAATTTGCCCAAGAGAATACCTAACAGGTGATTACTAGTGTGAGTAACGGCTGTCGCAAATATGCATCTATTTTCTTCGTTATAGGAAAAACGTTCCGAAAGATAGTCGGTGTTATATGGCTAATTCAATCCGCTTAAGCTTTTGGACCGTTCTTTTCTTCTGCTTCTTCCCAAACTGCTATTTTTTCTCCTGATGATTTGTGAATAGCTTTTGCAGCTTAAAACTGTTTAGCAAAGCTTCGTTTTCTGGAGATGTTTAGGCCTATGACGACGGCATATAGCGCGCCGAGTTTTTCAAGTTCGTAAGCTTCGTAAATTTAGATAACGTTTTAAGCAACTAGGTCAATCGAACTATTCGTAATCGTTCACAGTAAGGTTAGCTGACCAGTTAGCTTTCCTAGATGGATTTAAAACAGTTTTTTTTTTCTCTAGATTTTGACACATGCTTTGTTTTCAAGGAAAAAAGATATAATAATATATTATCAATATTAGAAATATTACGTTTTTTTTCTTTGTCCAAAAAGGTTTTTCCTTGCCCTCTTCGTGGTGCTCGATTAGCTTAGACTGAGAGACGCCTAATTTTATAGCACTTTATCAATATTACGTTTATAGACGTATATATTACAGACGTTACGTTCCGTTATATCTACCCACTTGACGTACGTCGACGTTAAATGGTTCTTGGCATTTTCATAGTCATACGTACTTTCAGCAAAGTTTCGGATTACTCTCACACACGCCAACTTTCAATGGGTTGACCCCGATCTATGACATAGCGTCGCCAAGGTTGACACGATGGCATTTTAACCTCGTCCGGTCAGAGCACTATATCTAACATGATCAAATATATACCAGTCGTATATTCGCTTCATGGGGAGGTTCTTTTATAGAGTAGTCGTTACTGGTGTATTGTTAGCCCGTGGACTAACAAAGATCTATAGCTGTTATTCTGTGGATGAATGATTTGTTTTTTTCTTTGACACAGCCAAGTCAAAGAATAATTTCGAAAATTCGACAAGATCCTTCAGTTGATAGAAATAGGTTCCCAACCCAAACTAGTATTGGGTGACCTACTTAATAACAGTGTGACGAAAACCAATTTTGAAGGTAATCTCTTCGAATCTGAAAATGAGCTAGTTACTGAATGCAATTACCTGCCATAGCAAAGGTAATCGGGGAAGCTTAATATTATATTAGTGAAATGAATTTCCGTTAATTAGAAAAATTCAATCATTGGCTGTAATCGTATATGTAATAGATACATGGCATAACCATCACAAGGACTACGAGACCAGACACAGAAAACGACACCCTTTCAATGATCTGACAGCATGGTCGACGAACCTTCTGCGGAACTGTTAATTATGAATTAACAAATTATTAATGAAACGCTATTTTTGAATTGCTTTTGTGCTCTCGTTGCGATGGGAGTCATTCTTTCCCTGCACCGGTCCACCTACCTGAAAAAATAACACATGGGCAACGGGGCATTCGCCAGTTCTCTAGCGATGATAGAGAGGGATAGCAACAAATCTACCGACAAATAATTTCAGATGCCGAACATATGAAGCATATTGGAATACGAAGTATAGAGGTAATATATGAATCCGTGCTGCATACGTTTGCCATAAAATATCGATTTGATTATCATAACTGTTATATATTCGTCTTTTATTAGTGCTGCGACCAGTGTGCGTGTCGAAAAAGGGTATCGCAGTCATAAACGATGCCGGGGTAGCATATGTAGAAAATCAATGCCTCGATTAATTTGAATAGCAGAGAACGCCATATTTCGAGTTCTTCTTAATAGAACTTCATTGAGAATTCGATGCATTGTTGGGCGCATTATACTTTCATTAATATTAATAAGGGCATGGAGCCCTGCAACTTCTAGCTAATTGACGCCATAAATTCTGGTATCGAAATGGGCTTGCTTGTCTGTCATACTTGTCAACGCACCAAATAGATTCCTGCTCAAAAGTCGTAGCGGACCCCCTATGTGTTACTGAGCTTCTTTTCTGAGCAGCAGTTGCGTCACGTTTCATTGTTTTTCGCGTTCCGCCAAGTGGTCATGGCCTGATCAGGACAGTAAACTATCTTGAATCGCACGCCCTGGCGTTCCGCGGTTTCTGTTTCTGTTTTCGCTTTCTCCTGTCATGTCTTCCATACGAGGGCACATACGCTCATATAACCATTTAATGGAGCTTCCATTATCCCGCAGACAAACCTAGGGCAAACGATGCTTTTCCGGATCGAGTCTCCAACAAATCACCGCTCGCCGGGGCTGTGGTTTTCGAATCACGGCTGAACAGCGCCGTTTCTTGTAGTTCCGCCTCGAGTCGCTTCGTCTTTCACTGCCTGCGTATGTGTTTGCTGCCAGTTCATATGTACGTGCTATTATATCGATCGTTTGCTCGTGCCCCAAACGTTCGCTAGAGCCTTACCCGCTATCCATATACGCTGGCAGCGATCAATCTTATTATATGCCTCTCGCGTAGCGTTCTACGGCGTCTGCTAGGTAAAATGACACGGTGAAAGTTAGGATGAAGCTGTAACACCGGCAGGCACAGACACTCACATATGTATGCACGCGCATGCATATACAACATAGTAGTCAATAAGCGAAGGAAAAAGCGTGGCAGAAACGAACGGTTAATGCTCGAAGCGGTCCGGCCTAACCACAGAGATCTAACCAGTGCTGGACCGCGATTTTGGCACAGCGATGCTGTTCGATGAGTTGACGTGGCTACGGCACGGCCATCTTTAAACAGTTCGATGGATCCGATTTGATCTTGATACCTACTGGAGACGTCTTTAGTTTAGATGTTTAGTTGTAGCGCACAAATGGTTATTAGATAATATCTATATATATATATAATAGACCACCATAAATAACTAGTGGTATTTTGCCGTTTTATTAGATCGGACCCAACGCGTCTTGTTATCAATTAGATCTTGCGTCACTTGTTTCACGCAGCTTCTCTTTATCTCCTCGTTCTTAACATACGCGCAGGTGTATTTTTTGGAAAAATGACTTTGGTAACCGCGAAAGAGTGAAGGCAAAATAAAGAAGACATAAAGATGAGTTATTTCATTAAGGAAAAGATATAAGTACACACTGTTCACATGTGCTTACCACCGAAACAAGTGTGTGATAGCAATTTTCTAGCTGACCCTTAACAGCGACCTTTTACTGTTTGCGATCATCAACAGCCTGCCTGTACAAGTCAGAATCGTGGAACAATATTTAAAAGCAGTGCGAGACATCAAATTCGAAATATTGGCTTTGGATTCGAGTAAGAACTTTACGCCGATTTACGCTGACCCTATAGTTAACTTTTAAGCCATAAGACAAACGACGAATATAGAGGTTGTCTCATTGCCGTTTTTGTCGTCTCAAGTTGCTCGTATTCAGTACTCTGTATTAATAGTTCCGCGAAGTAGCGCTAAGCGGCAGCACCGACGCGTATCGCAGATAGGGCAGCTGAAAGTTTCGGCTATGGTAACGGCGAAGCTGCGCTCGTCTGCTTGAGATGCGTATGTTAGGCATACGGTTATCATTGCCATCTTCTGGGTCCTCCGCTATGTCACGAGTATCTCTCGTCGGCATCCAGTCGGCGGTACACTGCAAGTTCTGGCGGAAGGGTCATGACTTCTCGTAATATCTTTCAAACGCTTGCTTTACACTGCTTGTAACAGGTTCGTTCGTTCGCACGCATATATGCACACCGTATAAAGGAAATAGCAGCCTTTTATCTTCTGTCGAAACGACCTTAGCTCTTCTGCCAGTTGATGTTTCGAAAAGTGCGCGGATAGTGCCAACAGGCGTGCACAATAAGCTTCTGATACCAGACTGCCGTCGTAATTCAACCAGCCTCGTCCCTCCCTTGTTCTCTACGTTGTCTTATGAAATCTAACAAAATCCAAGCGATGCGAGAATGAAACGCCAAAGCGTGCTGACAACTCCCTAGCATCAGGCTTTCAGACTAAGAACGAACCAAACAAAGATCTAAGTAAACGAAAAAACAAAATGGTCGTCCCGGTATCGCTGGCGGCAAATCTTGCCCTGGATCCTAACCAATGTCATGACATTAGTGTCAGCCGTTGCAGCGTTTGCTGTTGTCGATGGATGCCACTGATGGCAATAGACGAACGGCCACGCCGGCGGCTGGAGAACGCTTGTACGTTTAAGATTGGGCAGGTCTCCTGGATCACCGGTGCATCGGTGTAGCTAATGTCTGTGAAGTATCGACCTGCTAGCTGATGGGCAAACGTCACATAGAACCATGTAAACAAGCGGCTAGTATCGCCACAACACAGGAATTGTTAATCCGTAATAATGGAATTAACGATTACCATATATGTATAGCATCAACAATCTTTCCCTATCTGAAGCTTGTTTGCGGTTATTTCTAGTTAATTAGTAGAACTCACTACGTCGTGCTATGTGCTGAATGCTGAACCTGTTCTTCCTTCCTAGTTGACTGGTTCAGAAACTCCTCTCTATATCTTTGCTCGCGGACAATAATTAAAGCAACTAGTTCTCGAAATTAATTTAGTACAGACACTTCAAGACAGGGAATAGCGGAAGGAAAAGGAGAAAAAGGCATCCGATCATGATATGTATTCGGCAGCTGGCGGCCTAGACTTTCAGTTCACCAACTTACCTCTTCCCATGAACGTTCAGTATTTCCCTAAAAATTCGGTAACACAGAACCAATTTACGTAAACAGGTTAGATGTGAAATGGTCCTTGCAAACCTATGTTTAGAGAATCTAATTGCAGAGTTAAATTTTGTCAGCGCTATAGCTATTCGATCCAACCATCATACCATTTTGTTCCATATCTATCTTGTCATTACTGTCGTAATTACTGTAGACGTGTATATTTCCCTCCGTATCTTTTTCTTTGTTTTGTTGGCGATCTGTGGATTCGTCGTATGCTCCATGGTCCATAGAGCTTAACACGTAATAGCGGCTGTTACGTGATCTAGTTATGGTTTCAGCGATATCAGATAAATTTTTTTATTTAATATCATGCACCATCGGCGGCTGCAACGAAGCCTTTCTCTGATCTTTTTCTGAACAGCGTCTGAACGAGATTTCCTAGACAGGTGTTGCTGTGTGGGCAACTAAATGACAGCACCAGAAAAACAAGCAGAGTTGGGTGGGCCCGCGTATTTTACCGTTTTATTTGTCAGTATATATGCGGCGGAGCAAGACGCTTGCTTTAAGCGACTTCTTGTCTGACTAATCGAATGAATCAGTCGAGTCGAATACTCCAAGAGGTAGATGTTTAAGGCTGCATAAGCGATGTGTCCGCCTGCCAATGAGCCTGGTCGAGGTCTCTGAAGAGATCGAGAAGTTCGCTTTTGGGGACTTTACGCAATGCGGCACGACTCTGCATGCGGAATATATAAAGCGATTGTAGGTGTTTGTTTAAACACTGCGTATGTCATGCGAACATTTACGATCTTAGTAGGTTGAATAATGTCGCACGACGGCACAATTGTCTTTAGCACAGCTGGAAGATCGCAGAACTAAATTATGAAACGTTGAAAAACCAGAGGTCAGAAGAGTATCAGAGATGGTATGTTCTGTGAAGCTTAATTGACGCTGCTCACGTTTGAGTCCAGCGGTAAAACGGACGCCAAAGTTCAATCTGTTGACAGGAACCGCGTAGGAGGCCGATTCTTTTTGATGCCAAGAAAGTATAGACGATTATGGAAGATGTTGTACGTGTTGTCCCATACACAGATGTTAGTTTGTTAGGCGTTATTTTTTGGTTTTACTAGTGCATTTATCACGCCACTGTCACCAACCTCATAAATCGGTTCACAACGACGTTGACGCAGATATTGCGATCGCATATGAGCTTAATTAGACCTGGGCAGAAATCCTCAACTGAAACCTCGGAGGGGGGGGGGGGGGGGGAATGATCTTCATCTTTCGGAGTTAGCGCGTTTGAACACACATACGATACGCGATAAACATTACTGAATTTAGCATTTTTAGGCTCTGTGTGTGGGCAGGACGTGCGGCCATACAAGCGCTGCGTAAACCAAGACGCACTGACGTGTAGCAAAGGCATTGTGATGCCGTATGCACGTTACGACGTCTGACCGAAAGAGTTAATTGCTCCTGTTAGAATAATTCGTACCTCCGTAATGTTTTGTTCTGAAGATCCTACTTAGCAGACGCCGCTGTTGCCCATTAAATGAGCGACGGATTGAGTAATTTCTTAACGTTTTTTCAGCGCAGACGCAATTACACAAGCCTACCGCCAAGAAAAGAACTTGCATATTCCATACGAACCTCTGCAGTTATTTACGCTGTTAGATTGAAGGGTCCAAACGTTGCGTTATCTGCAAACTAAACACAGACAATGCTAGATCATGATTATTCTGCATTTGGAGCCTACCGTAACGATGGCAATGTCTATAAATATTGACAATATATGGCTCGAGCTCAACACCGGCAGCACAGCAGTGGCGCTGCGTGACTAGTACCTGTGAAGAAAGGCGATAAACGATGATGGTGATGTTTGTCGTCGATGACTAAAACCATAACGACGGCTCTACGAATATTCGGTGGGGTGCTGGCAGTGATGGCGTGGTATAGCAAAAAGCAGTGCTCTTTTTTTTCTACGGCAGACGCAGCCCATGATTAGATAGAATTGGGCTCTGAATGAGTTATTTTTTAAGCAGGTCGATTCGAATGGCTGTTAGATTGTTAGGGGCTTAGCCGTTAGTCTTGGGTGACCGTTGCTAAGAATACAAATCGGTGTAATTCATTCAATCTTTTTTGGCGTTCGGAACAGACCTGACGTTTACGAATTGCAAATCCTATAATCGAATGAAACTCAATTGGTAAGCTTTATTAGAAACAACGCTGTGTGAATTTTTTTTTTGCTAAGCCCAGGAGGGCTTGGGTATATACGAGCATTATATCTTAGCTTTTATTGTTTGCGTCAAGTTTACGCTTAATTGGATGCGAAGTGCTCCAAGGAACAAACTCTACTAGTCCTGTGACTTACATTTAAAGCACGTAATGCAAAACCTACGAACCAATCATATATGCTGGAATAAAGTTCAAATTCTTACTGAACTTTATTTTCGATCCCTACGTAATGCTAACATCCGCAGACGAACGATAGTTCCATCTGTTTTGACAAAATTCCACTTTTCTAATGCAAGGATCGTTGTGTTGTAAGCAAACTTCTCGCATAGATCTCGTATCTTTCCGTTGAAGGACCTCTTTTCTCGAACTATTTGGCTAGTGAAAACCACCGAACGACTTAGCAGACTATACCAATTGTCTAGTGCCAATTATTCCCGTACTTAATCCCCCGTGCAACGATTCTATAAATCATCGATCTTTTTTCACCTTCGGTAGGCGTGTCCATCCTTTGTCCTAAGTGGCACGATCCACATATCACTCAACCGTATTTGTCCTGCCCTGAAAGAAACCAGCACAAATAAATGCCACCCTTCCAGAGGGCAATTACAGTCACAGGCTACCGATTAAAACCTATAGGGACAGTTTTTTTTCTCTCAAAACTCACACTGCTACGCGTAAAACGGTCATCCACCCACATTGCCCTACAGGCCATACTCTCTTTTTATAGGCAAATGCGAGCACAGACTGAACAGAGACAACACTAATAATTTCAAATTTTGCTATCGCCGGCCACGATAAACTCCTAGCTGTAGATCTATGCGTCCGCAGAATATTATTAGTCTCGCACAGCGGCAGTAACTGCGGGCGGCAACTGAGGCTTATCTGCGATTGACCGACATATTGTGAACGCGAGCACGATGCGGCAATAAGAAGACACTCGAGAATCAATCGACGGTTATTGAGTCCGCCGTTTTCGGTAGTGTCACTTGGTGGTGCCCTTACGCCGATGTCAACGTGGCAAAATTTGCTATTCTTGGCGCTGTTCCTGCCTCCATTCGCTGCCTGTGGAACGACGGGGTGTCACCAAGGCGAGGCCTCCTTACATTGCGGCGGACAAACGCGCTGAGGAAAACGGCCCACGCAAACAAGTAACGCTTCTACGCCTGGTAACATTGACAGTAATCATAACAAAAGTCATAATTATTACTAATAACATGCAGCCACAGCGTTTCAGCGCGTTTTCATAGATAATAAAGGAAATCGAAAGTTATCCATAGCGAATTTTCACGGACTGTGGAAGCTAAACATTGTGGATTGTGCTACAAAATAGCTATAGTGAAACTCTCATAATAAAAGCATTTGCTATCGAACCGCAGCAAGGAATAACGGCTTTTTTTTTTTTTGAATGAGACTAACATGAAGCAGCCAGTGATAGTAATAAAAACAGCTAACCAGTAGGACAACCTCTCGTGTGTTATGTAATATACCAGCAGAGTTCACTGATAAATGATATAATAATGTAATAGGCGTCACTAGCACGACGATATGTGAGATGTGGCATGGCGAAACGTACATGTTTAATCAAGAAAATGCTCTATTTAAAATTTAATGCAATATGCTTATGGTATCTTCTCTAGCGAAATAACGCAATTAGTTAAACAACTGTGCCGACTATGCCAACTTAAAGAGGCATAACTTACCCAAAAGTCTAACTAGAGCCTCAAAGTTTCCGGCTCAACATTGGGGCTGTATAACGCATTCGATACTGCTACAATTTTACACTACTCATCATTATATGAGCATTGGTGTGAAGCAGCATTGACCCGGTCACAGAAACCTCTATTCTGTTTAGCCGTTAACCCGCTAGTATGCACACTGTACTACGGCACGCATCCCTGTTGTACACGTGTTAACTACTACTCAGTGTTGTCAATGGATTTTCCCAATGAACCTGGAACTTGCTCTGTTTAGCGAAAGGTGAAGGCTGCCGCATGTCCAGGCCCCTATAGTGCGCGTTCCGGTCAACCTAACATCCGCAATTTTTCTAGAAAATGCACCGGTATTTCGTGACATGCGGTGTACATTGAACCTGCTTATTGAACTAGCTCATTGTTGTACATAGTCAAGCTGTACAGATAACAGCTTATGCAGTCGTAGCAATGTGCCTCTAGAGATCTAGAGTAGATCCATCGTTGAAGTAAGCGCGCAAAGCAAAAAAAAAAAACATTGCCATGCATGAGCTGAAAAGAGCACGTAACCTTTCAATGGATGCGCCTTTCCCTCCCTTGGCATGTATGAACTCTGTCGTCACTCGAACCATCTCATTGGTTTAATGTCGCTATCGTTGTTGTTTGGAGCTGCAGAGTAGATAGTGTCGTTTCCCATCGTCGGGTCTCTGTTCCGGCTGTGCTTCTAGGCATGTCATTATCAAACATGGAGAATAGCTTCGCACGGCATTGAGAAATATCTTTCAAGACACCACTTACCGTAATGTTTCACAAGGCCTCTCTTCGGTTCCTGATGCATTAGGGCTTTATGATCCGACCGTGACAATTTGAGATGATCGGGAAGAAACAGAAAGCCTACGTATGAGATGGCCAGAGTAACCAATGGCTTTGAACTGTCATGTACCTGGAATATGTCTCTTCATAGTTGTTCACTCTGTCGTCTCGTAGCTCCAAAAATCCCTAAATAGCCTTCCTTGAAGCGTGCTGAAATATATCCACGCTATAGACTAGTACATACGAGAAACAGACACACCATATTTTAGCATGCGCTACAAAAGGTGCCATGCCGTACCGGAGGTTCTTATTCGAATCAGAGACGTCGGAGCGGTACGGTGCTCTACGTAAAAAACGAATGGTATCAAAAATCTCATAAATATTTATGTAACAAATAATGGAACCTACGGAATAAAAAGTTCTACTAGCTAGGTACGATCTGAATGTCAAAACACTGGTACATACAGCATCGTAAGTGTCAATTAAGCTGCTGATAATTGGTGATGACATTTATTCGAGCCAACATTGTAAAGTCGCACAATATTGTTCCACTTTTTTGACCTTTTCGCTTACATTTCTAATAACTATTGTAATAGAACATTGTACTAATTCTTTAAGCCTTTGTTACAGGGCTTTGTTCGGTGCTCCACGAGGTCAGCTCGATAGTTTCACGTTTCCTGGTACAGATCGTACTGGCGCTGTATACCAGTGCGAGGTCAATAAAGCTCAAAGCCCCTGCAGAAAGGTATATTACCGAAAAAATTCATGCCCCAGATACTTGCGCAACATGTTAGAACGCAATCTTCAACTAAAACAACCAATTTCTAAAAGATTGTTCCACCCTATTACATATACGGTTTTTATCTATATACAGTTATAGCAATTTCAAAACAAAGGTTGACCATACATGTACTATATAATGATTGGAATATTAGCAGCTTTGACCTCGTATTTCTTTTAATTTTTCTCTTCAAAAATTTTCTTCTATTTCTTAAAAGAAATAGTGCACAAAAGGTACTTAGGGACCACAAACGATTCAGGTTCTTAAAAATGGTCAAGGTAGCTTATATGTAAGTCATGAGGAGAAGCTTGTTCACCTATGCTTCTAGGCCAGTAAGTTGTTTAATTATTGATTTATTTAATTTTAAATCGCTTGGAAAAAAAAATAAATCATCACCTCCTAACCTTGGATTTATTTTCAATTTATTTTCACCTGGCTTCAAAACCATATTTGATCTAAGCAAATGCTCCGGACACGTATATAACCAACCATCTGTGCTCCTCACATAGTCTTCCGCTTTACACTGGAGCTGGGTAGCCGCATTTCATTATTGAAATTTCATTGTATCCTTTTATTTGACATATTCGAATAAAGCATAAAATGCTTATGTTCCGATGTGCTCAGGCTTCTGCGCCTTATTATTAGGCTGTTACTAGCGAATCCGGCGGACTTTGAGCTTGAATAACTTTTGTGAAGCTAGAATGATGGTTTTAATGTGTTCTTTAATTTCTTTTTCATATTCCTCTTAACGTTCTAGTTGGTTTTATACAATCTCTATACGTCATGTTTGTATCTGTAGCTTCTTGAAGCAATAAACTTGTCTATTAGTTTCCCCTAGCTAAGCGCACGGAAAAGCTTAATATCGAAACTTAAATCGAGAGAATAAGTGGACGGAGGCTAACGTTGCACGTGCTTTTGGCCAGTCTAGGAAGTACTTAAGGCATGGCGATGAACCAAACTGCGTGCTTTCGACTTCAACGTCAACAATCCGTTGGCCTTTTAATTAACACAAGGCGGTGGGTTTCATTCATTGTTTCATTTTCGGCAATTATCTTATAGCAGATGCCCCTGGCTTCTACTGTAAGTACTATCATTATTTTACGGCCAAAAATTACTCGACAGCACCCCACGACTAGTTCGATATCTTCCCAGCGCAACGCCACTCATTCGCCTGATCCTATTCCGGCTGGAGGGAAATTGAATCACATCTCGTCTAGGGCGATCGCATGTTCCAGGCTGGTGTCCCGCAAATTACCCTAGAATACGCGACACATATTTTGAACTGGCCCGGAGTCAATTCACTCAGTTGTGACGTTTTCATAATTCCTCCGCACGGAAATGCCGGTTTTTGCCGGTAGAGTCCAATGTGTTCGTGTCCTTTGGATCTCAACATCTGGTCACCTCCTCGTTGGTCCTTAACGCTGTAGTCTTCCGTTGCTTTCGCTTAAGACCTTGCCTAACGTATTCATCAGTTTTCGATGACTTTGCGTAACACTGTGGCCTTCATGGACCAAAGGTTCGGCCAGGGAGCGTTGATTTCATAGATTAAAAGGTTGTCCGAACTCATTCGTTCTCAGCTAGATTCAAGTGCTTCGTACCCAGAGATGTTTAAACTGTAATATTTATCAGCTGTTTGCTAACGGCGCGTAGTTCAAAAGTTTTGTCCGCCGGATTTGCTTATAACAGCTTAATACCATAACTTAAAGCAAGCGATAACCGAATGGAACTCTGAATGAATTATTTTGTAATGGACAATAATAGTAATTTCGTGAACGTACCTTTTAACTGCCATATTAGTGAACAATTGGTCAAACGTTAGGTCTTTCCAGCTTCTCACTGTGTTTTTGCTTTCGTGATGTAGACATTTGATTCACAGCAGTATAATGAGACGTTCCGGCCTACCCTAAAAGGTGACTGGACCATAAAGGCAGCAAATATGAGTTTAGGTGAGTAGAGTTATATCATGGATTTATGTAGAACATTCATCGTATATGTAAGAAAGGCTTTCGGCTTTTTTATTTTAGATAATAATTTACTCAATTAAAATTAAGATATTTCGCAAATATTTGCCGTAATCAGTTATAATAATAATAATAATACCTAGTAAGGCGTTGGTTCACGTATTTCAGGCCCAATGAAGACTCGATTAGTTATTCTGTTCTAATAACTGATCACTGTTTTATTAATAGGGCTTACGATGACTCATGACGATGAACATAACAACATCGCCGTGTGTGCACCCCGTCAAATTCTCGAAATGCGAAATCCGCAACAACATCAATTTTTCATCGGAGGTGCGTGTTACGTGTTCACAGAGAATTTTCATCCATTTGCAAAATTCGGCCAGTGGGGTGAATTTAAGAGGCTAGATGGCCTAACCCGGAAAAATGGTCCGGCTGGCACGCTGGTCTACGTGAATGGAATGCGACAACTGGGCATGTCCATAGACATTAGAGATAAGTAAGTTTGTTACTGATACTCTGACAAGCACTTGTTTGTTACCTTATCGCTAGTTACCTCGTACCGCAGTTTCGAAAAGCTTAATTACACAATATATAGTTGATGTAGTATTAGTACGCTACTGCTAACGGCAAATTGACCGTTTCTAAATTGTTCTAGTATCTCCTATACATTGTCGCGGCCGCATCGCGGCATGATATGTTTGCTTTGTCGATAATTCGAACGGCGTAACGTACCGAAGCCATGAGCAATGCGTCCTGTTGCTGCAAAAGGACTGCATTACGCTTCTTTTATTTTTTATGGACATTGATATTTCACATTTGATCACATGACTAGTAGTATTAGGGAAACCGATTTATAAGCACTGGAAATAGCCGGATGGTAATTGCGTCCTCTGCCAGCCCAGTAGCTCCGATTCGAATTCACGGGTAGACGACCACCGTTGAAAATGGTGTTTTATGACGAAGAAGCCCGGCGGCTTCTTGATTGATCCGGTGGGTACTAAGGGTATCCCTTCTGCAGCCATAATAGAAAAGTTTATATGAAAACTATATGAAAGAAATACTTGTGTAAAAATTAATTAGGCCTTGACATGATATATATATATATATCATGATATATATATATATATCAGAGATGTCCAATGATATGCTGTGCATGATCGTCCTCTGCGTATTTCTAGGAATATGCTGGTGGGCGCTCCAGGTTTTGAGGACTGGAGCGGCGAATCCATACTTTTCGAGCTGCCTTCCCATGCTGGAGTTGAAACCTTCACAGCTGAGGAGCCTGCGTCCTATGCCGGCTATTCAGTGGCTAACATTTATATAAAAGGCGAATATTTTATCGTGCAAGGCGTTCCTCGCGGCGCGAAAACGTTTGGTAAGTACCTTCAATTGATGAAAGCCTGTCTTTTGAAAAAAGAAATGACATTTTTTTGGTGCTTTTGCGATCTATCGATGCAAAATGCTGGTAATTTCGATTAGTTATTATTGCCTTTTGGATCAGGATTGTATGATCCTATTCGATGGAGCTATTATACTGAAAATCCTTTTATTTCATTATTTACGTACTGTCAACTCAGAAGGCACCGATCCGGCTGGCGAGTGCGCGTTGCGATTTTACATCTGGAGTGGGGAACTGTGTTGATTAATGCAGCTTACTAATTATCATTTACCAACTAATCTGGGTCTGTTTTTATAATAATAAAAACAGACCCAGGTTTCTCTAATATTTGTTTATTTGTAAACTTGTTATGCTTTCTAAATCAATTTTGCCCGCATGGAAAAGAAAACAAGGACGAAGTTCTAGCATTCGAAATTGATTAACGATCACGGTAATTACTTTTAGGGCAAGTGGTAGTCAGTACGTACGCTGCAACTCAATATAGGGGCATTAAGGCTATACGCCAGGGCACTCAGATGGGAGAATACTTTGGAGCAGCTGTTGCCGTAGCAGATATCAACGGAGATGGAAAGGACGACCTGCTTGTCGGAGCACCGATGTACTCCCCGACAGAGGACAGCCGTGACCGAAATGGAATAGTTACGACAAAATTGTCCAAGGTTGTTACCGTACCCCATCATTATTTCGTTATTCGTTAGCGTTTAGTATTATCTTTTTCGTGTATTCTTTATACATAATGATATTCCCCTATCAGCTACCATTGGAATCTGCTTGGTGTATATTATAGCTGAGATGGGAAGCTGACTGACTATATTAGGCGATGAGTGTACTGAGGAAGCATATTGACGGTAAAATGCTGTTGGCCTCAACACTTCACTCTTAAATGTTGCAGGGCTCTTTCGATCAAGGTCGTGTATACGTGTACTTGGGTCGCGAGGACAACATTGATGTTCAACCGACGCATTATCTGCAAGCTTCAAATCGCGGCAAGGGTGCACGCTTTGGTTGGACTATAGTTCGTGTTGGAGATTTCGACAAGGACGGTTGTGACGAAGTCGCTATTGGAGCGCCTTTCGAGGAGCGCGAGAACGGTGGCTCAGGGGCCGTTTACCTCTTTAAAGGTGAATCACGTGCATCATTTAAATTGTAAACGAATTTCTGATGTTTTTATAAAGGAACTCTATTTCCGTACACAGAAAACTCCGTAGTTCCAGTTTTGACGGAACTAAAAAGTCCTATTTCTTTCCGTTTATATCTCGGTCTAGGTTGCACAAAGAAGGGTGACAACCAAGAATACCCATCAATTCGAATCGTTCCTCCAGCACAGTATCAAAGCCTAGTCCGAGGTTTCGGCTTTGCTATCTCTAAAGGGAATGATTTAACCGGCAATGGATATCCAGATGTTGCGATCGGTAAAAACTTCGATGTTAGATAGATTGCTTTCTTTCTGTTAGGCTTTCATATCAGTAAATAGATACTGCTGTGAATGTGAGATTGACTCGCTACGCTTTGATGTCCTACTGCA
This sequence comes from Varroa jacobsoni, assembly GCF_002532875.2. NCBI lineage: Eukaryota > Metazoa > Arthropoda > Arachnida > Mesostigmata > Varroidae > Varroa > Varroa jacobsoni. The sequence continues at coordinate 301,038 of NW_019214326.1, forward strand.
GGCCTTCTAATCATTCTATTGGGCTAACACCGGAAGGTACTGCCTAGTTCGAATCGAACTAAAGTCAAAAAGCAAATTGAAACATTTCCGTAATGACAAAAAGCGGACTCCAGTAATAACGACTATAATAATTAATGGTATTTTTATCGAAAAAAAAAAGGAATGCCACTAGTCTTCACCACATGTATGACGGCGGCAAAGGTTAGGTTACTATGCGTATCTGTGCCTAATGTCAATATCTATAGAAATAAAGGAAGCCACGCAAATGCCACGCTCTAATCATCTTTTGGCGATGCATATTGATGTTTAACGATTTTAGGTGCTGTTTTGAGCGGTCATGGATTCGTCTATCAGGGACGACCTGTTGTGCTCATTAATGCAACCATTAAGGCAGAACACAACGTTGTTCCTGAAGGACCCGGGGACTGCAATGTAAACGACAGGTAGACGCTTGTTACGCGAAATCGACACATGTAATAGGCTAGACGATGACCATCTATAAGTTATCTGTTCACTTGCAGTTCACTGAAATCGAATTTAATATTAAATTTTCATCTGCAGTGTAGAGCACCCCCGCGGAACTCGAGGCCACCTTCATTTTCATGTTCATTGATTGTGTGGAGGCCCACGACAAATCGGACAATATTATGCTCGTGTGTGAACAGACGTACATTGCTATAAGATATTTTTTGGTCTATTAAATTCGTTTCTCACGTCGTCGATCTTCCTCGCGTTTGCAGAGTGAATTACTTCTGTACAAAACTGACCGCTTGTGTCAGCTATGAACACCCAGCTAGACAGGGAAGCTCAACGACAACCCCCAGAGAACTTCCTGTAAAACTTCGATTCCAGGCAGATCCAACTAGGTCAAGCATCAGAGGCACGTTTTCTTTACGATACAAATATTTACAATACAAATACAAATATTTGGTAGAGCTGTTCACTGATCAGTATTAAAGCCTACGGATTGGCCTATTTTCCTCACAGATGACACCCTTATTGACAATGCATATTTGACACGTACTGTTCTTAATAGGCAGTATAGAATGGCTGGACGATAAATAAACAACAACAACAAGCAACAATTACGAATTTAGTTTAGAAGAATGCGCGTATATAATATTATACACCTATAACAGCCTTTTACTATTAGCGACTTTCAAAACACAGACACGCATTTTAACCCACTTATTACACTAACCACATGAACTGTGTTTTTTTTTTATATTAAATCTAAAATCACATTGAATATATATCTGATATATATATATTATACACATACGAGATATGCATTGTAACAGAAACGCTCTTTTCTGGCCCTTTTCAGGCCTCGTGCAGGACCAGAAAAATACGAGTGCTTACCGAGCGACGGCAACCTATGAAGTAGGGATCTTAAGTACACCGTTTTCAAACTGCATAAAATGTTCCACATTTGTTCATATTCACTCTGGGGCATATGGATAACTCATTTACCTTCTAATTTTATTTTTCCACCAAACAACAAATACTGACAGCATTTGCTTCGTTGGCTAAAGCATACTCAGGAGGTGGTTAGAAGCACTTGCGCCTCAGTCAAAGCGAAACAAGTTTGTATTTCGTCCTTAGTTCCTCATCATTTTCAGGACAAGCATCAGTCCCTCATGAACGTATTGTGTGCTATGGTCACCCGTTAACGTATTCCGACGAATTTCAGGTACTTCTGGGGGGACCAAAGAAGATCGTCTGTATCGACGTAAATGTGGGAATTGTGACGGTTTTGAATGACACCCGGCAGTCGCAGGACATTCTCCAACCCGTCGAGTTTCGTATGAAAACATCTCTTGTTCAAACTTCATCGGTGAGCCTAAAGTCGTTAGAAACGTTATCCGGGTTTGATATAGCGAAGCATATAGACTTCCTGTTGTATGTTTTGTGTTGATAGTCTGAGGTGACGTTTAACGTCAGCGGCGAAAGGACAATTGAGAATGATTCTTTTTCGGACGATGCGGTCAAGTAAGCGTAAGATGAGATCGGGCATCATCTTGAATGAACGAATCGGACTATTGACATTAATAGGTATCGTATTAGAGTACAAAATTTTTGACCAAATATTGACCGTCTGATAAGTAATTGATGATTGTTTATTCCGTATGGTTTTAACAGAGCCTGGAATTCTGTGCGCATTGCCCGGTAGTTCCAACACCGTCCGTCGTCACCTCACTAATCAGCTATAAAGTAAGTATCGATGTAGTGCATGCGTGCTTTCAACTAGAAGCTGATAGTACCTGTAGAAAGACTATTAAGGCCAGTTCAATGGCAAGCAAATACAGGTACCTATAATACACCGCAAGTAGCAACATGTTGAAATTCACTCTACGGCGTAGTATAATAAATAACCTCCATTTGATGACACGCGTAGATAAGGCCGGCGTTTAAAAACAACGCTATACTGCTATTTCAAACACCAACGGGCGGTGGTCAATATCGTTCGCGTTGATATATATGTTTCATATTGAAATTGCGTCGCGTGGACAAGCGTGCGAAAAACTCTATTGAAACCATACTGTGACAAAGAGCTACCAAAGGAACGGTTGATCTTACCTTTACTAGATATATAATTATACACTTATTGATCTTTTGTGACTCCGTAAATTTCCTGCTATGATCTTTTATGTTCCGTTCACGTGGGCTTCTAGGTGCCTTGCAATGACCCACTTTGTAAGGTACGGCTTCATGTGACAGCGCAAATTAATGGCGTTGCAAATCGGACAGCGATTGCTTTAGGCCGAAGCAGACCACTGGAGCTGAAAATTGAAGTATCTGCTGATAAACGCCTGGATACGGCTTTTAACACTTTTTTGATCGTACGTCTACGCGAGGGACTCTCTTTTAACAATCCTGACAAGTGCAAACGTAATAATAAATCTGACAATTCAGAGCTGAAATGTCTCGTTGACTCACAGCTCCCAGGTAGGTTATTACCTAGATTTCGATCAAGACTGTACTGGCATGTTTTCAACCTATATCGACCTACGATAAAGGAAATTTATTATTATTTTCTGTGTAATTTTGTTGTGAATAAACAAATCATATTAATTAACTAAATGCTAATTTACATTTGATACTATTAAAATAATACTTCAGCGGCTAACATGCGAACTTGTACCATGGTTTGTTCACAGCTGGCGCAAGCCGTCAAATGATTATTAAGCTCGATCTTGACCCAGACCTGGATCGGGTTAAAGCTAAATCAACGGTTGGACTAGATGTAGAATTGATTACCGAGTCGAAAGACGAGAATGCCGCCAAGAATAGGCTAAGCCTTGAATTCCCCTTGGTGAAGCTGGCTGATGTAGGCGTCTCGGGCAGCGATGTCCAGCAAACGGCGATGTTTAATAGGACAACGACGATAACCCAATTTCAACACGTCTACACTGTGACAAAGTACCACGATAGTACTGTAAGCATAAGTTGCATATTACATATATATATATATATATATATATATATATGTTGGTTCCTTTGTTTACACAGACTGTGTAGTCTATATTCCAGCGAAGATGTCTATCCGCTAAATGCTCGACAGAAAGCAAAGATCCAAAAAAGTCGGCAAATTTAGGTTATTGATACGGGAATTGACAGCTTTTTCAGGGAGAAGAATACTAGTTGTTTATTGGATCATTCAGATAAGCCTTTCGAACCCTCTAGCCGTTTTGAGCAATTCGATTTCTGGGATTTTTAGCCTATTGTTAACCTAAAATTTAATTTCGCTGGGATTTTTCATGTATCGTATCTGTTCACACCTGCCAATAACGCTCAACGCACGATTACTCTTATTTATTATATATGTATATAAGATAATTAGTTATTACTTTAGGTCGCGAATCAAAGCTATAATTGCAGTGAATGGTAGTTATATTATACTAAATAAGAAGAGCTCTCACAAACAGCCTATTGACATACCTTCACAGTTTCTAGTGGGTCTCGTGTGCATTAACTAAACCTCTGATAATTCTGTGGGTATATTCTAGCGAACTGTTAAATTCAATATATGAGAGCAAGACATAGTAGCAGACGAATGTTGTAACAATGAAATCAGATCTATAAGTAATCTATAAGCTCTTGGCCCCCTTAGAAATGGCGGATCCCTTCTATGGAAGTGACTAACATCATACGGGCTGCATAGGTTCAACACGTATAACGAAATTTAAGATAAACAACTTATGGTAAATTGTGCTTTTTTTTCGGGCGAACGTAGAACATGGCGGACCCTTATAGTTTTGTCACCGTTTCTGGATCGTGTTATTCGGTCAGGAGCAGCTCAATTAATGGACTTCTCATAGCATTAACATGTTGCCTGGCTTCTATTAGCTCTGTTATGTATGCAGCTTAGAAGAACAGAGAAACAGTCTGAGATAATTTGTTTTTAGGTCGAATTGGTACACTTGCATATAGATGTGCCGGTAGCAACAAAGAAAGCCTATGCGGCCAACCATCATTTCATCAAGATACTGTCCTATGGCGAGAGGGATACACATGGGGCAGTCGACGTAAAATGCACATCAACAAACCTGCGCAGAAAACGTAGCCCCGACGCGAGTCCCGTTGCGCTGGAACGACTGGCATCATCTTCGTCATCGTTGATTCCCTCAAGCGCGTCTCTTACACTGCCAACGTCCAGCATTCGAGAGCTAGTCATTGACTGTGATACGTTTACGTGTAAACGGGTCATCTGTCGACTCGGACCATTCATCGGGGATCAGTCACGAGTGACCTATGCTGTCAATCTGGAACTGAATATCACTAAGCTCATCGATGAGGTTCGTATCATACTTGCGTACGTCAACTACACCAACCAGGGCCTGATGTTCACTCTTGACAAAAACAAGAGCCAACAAAAAAGTCATGTTCATTTTCGCTGATAGAAAATTGGTAGAGAAAAACCACTAGCTGGTTTTTTTTCAGTTCTTTGTAAGCGTAGCCTCCACCAGCCGATCAGGCTTTTAACAGGATTACTGTCATTCCGTATAAAAAGGGGTTATATTTTCAATAGTTTTTTTTCCTTGTAAGGATTACAGCGACAGGCTTCGTTACGATTAGGGTCTGCGCCTTTCAGCGAGCCTTCTATTTACCAATGATATATTCATATTGAATGCTTACTAAACAAGAGTATTTTGCCACTTCCCTCAGATTCGCGTCATTCCTGAACACATTGCCTACAGGAGTCGTGCCAACATCAGCGTGGCGAACGTTGAACAGTTTTCTTTCGGAGCACATGAACACTCGAAGGTTGCACAGATACAAACCGGCCTGTTCCGCGAAGGCCGGCCGCTAGGACCGGGTATACCCTGGTGGTGGCTACTCATTGCAGTCCTGCTCGGCCTTTTGATGGTCGCACTCATTGTCATCGCCCTATATAAATGTGGCTTCTTCCGACGAACCGACCGCGAAGCTCTTGACGAAATGCAAAAAGAACCACAATCTGCTTCGCCGATTTTGCTAACAATGCCATCGGATCACCAAACACACATTGTGGCGCCTCAGCATCATGTCGGCCACCCGCATTCACCGATAAATAACATGGTCGACCATACCGTCGATAAAAACGACAATAACACGTTCCGGGATTCGAGGCTTTGATCAGGGTTACAGCACGCTAATATTAGAGAAACAGAATACACAGCGGTATATTATA
>NW_019214326.1:306811-365432 GCF_002532875.2 Varroa jacobsoni
GGTCGACCATACCGTCGATAAAAACGACAATAACACGTTCCGGGATTCGAGGCTTTGATCAGGGTTACAGCACGCTAATATTAGAGAAACAGAATACACAGCGGTATATATATATATATATATATATATATATATATATATAGCGAATGGCAAAAGTGGACAGTACTTGAGATGTTAATATTCAAGGGCAGTGATAATGCTAACCTAACCTAACCTAGGTGCAGCCCGTCGGCCAACTGAAATGCCGGAAGAGATGGTAGGTAATCAGTACGATGTGTCTGAGTGATGATCGACTGTTTGTATTAGATGATGAGGCGCAACTGTATCGATGAACTTCATTAACAATGCCGAGCTAAGTTATAGGTAATGCACAAACTTCTGCACCACCGGTGATTCAGATAAGATCATTCTGGTAAGAAACCCGCTGGTAGCTAGATTTAAGCTAGCTTCAGAAAACAAATTTACAGCACAGAGTATTTCAGTCGTACTTAACAAAGCATATAATTCGTGAATTTATGCTGTATCTGCTCTTCGGTTTTTTCGGCCGAATTTACTATCCTATTGGCACTAATCAAAAAAAAAAAAAAAACTTTGTAGACAAATCAAATTGTATAGAGCTGCGATATTGCGAATTTTTTTTTGTTTTGTTGGCAATAATCCACTAACGGTGTTTTGCAGGAAAACATATAGTAGAAATAGTGATTAACTATCCAGCTAAGTGAGCCATTCAACTTACTGACAGGCTGCGCACAGTCCAGTCCAATAGAATGATAGATCGATCCTTCTTGATCGATCACAGTTACCTAGAAGTGTAATATAATTATAACAATACACATGGGGCTTTTTCAGAGGAAGTGAGTAAAACTTAAAAACGCTATTATTATATATTTATTGTACTATTTATGACCTCATGTATTATCTAAGGCAAGCGGATAGTTGTGAGAAGTACAGTCGGTTAAGGTGCGAAGGCATTGAACGGCACGATAGTGAAGAAACGTATCTAGGAACGACTAGTATTGATGACGCAACTTACCGCTGCCTAAACAACACTTTCCAGAATGTCATGTTCAGTGTGATGTCTCTGTTGGCAGATACACGTTCCGTTGAATCGGTGATCTTGGCAACTCCTGCAGGTTGGTACCATGGGCCTCGTAGCCCTCTACGTCCGAGTCTGCATTACAGATGCTTTGCCCGGTTTTTGTGAAGGATCTGCTTGAGAAGTTCCTGCGTTGATTACTACCGACAACAGGGACACCAACCGCACCGGGTGACCATCTATATGTCAGAGCCATCCCGATGAAGAATCCGATGAAGTAAGCTTTATTAGTTTGGTCGTAGAACCACCTATCGGGTGCGACACTTCATTCCAACTAGTTTCAGTATAAGAAATGTTTTTTTTTCGTCGAGATAACAGAAGTACGTATGTGGCGCAGACGCTCCTACGTCGGTCTTCAGGGTTGCAGTTGTAATTTTTATAACACATTTGGGAAGCAAATCGTGTTTTTCTGTTTGTTTGGAACCGAGAAGTTTTGAATTTCATTCAGTTTATTCATTACTCAGTCCTGTACACGTTTGTATCTATAGCGTGGATACGACGTTTAACCAGAAGGTGTACTCGTTTAATGAATGCACATGAACAGCGAGCATATCTGGAGCGTATAAGCTCTATCTAGCTTAAATCTGTTTCCCTTAGTAAACGAAGAACCTAGGAATAAAATGCATCCATTCACACTGCATTAGAGGTAGAATAGGAGATGACGCTCATAACGATGATATGAAGGCCCCAAATCGTTTTACGGTAGCGTTCATGACAGCGGTAAAAACGATTATCTTGCAAAATATTTTTTTACACAGAGGTTAGTGGTAGCTATTTTGTATTTCACTCATAGATATTTTTGATCAGCGTGAATTAATCGCATATTTTAACTAGCATACAACAAACCTAGTTCGACAATGGCGTAACGCCTAGAATGAAAATCGGTCGAGACTTCCTGTCGTTTTTGTGCGGCTTGTTTACGTGCCTTTCAAACTTAGCGACAACTAGGAAAATTCAAGGGAATTTTTCGAGGTATGTTTCCGACTTTCGGATCGGGTCCATAAACCCAGCATTTTATTTTCGCTACAAGAGAAAAACCCCGCTCTTTTAATTTTGCTTAATAATTTCCGTCGGTACACTCGTACATAGCGGGTATCGTGAGTACGACCAGTGACATTAACGTTGTATTATAGAGATGAATAATAATAGAAAAATTATTTATCTTTAGAAGAGGGGAAAAACATTGTGAAGAGATAGATCATTGTACAGTTGGCGCCGCTTGGAGAACGATGACGTATACGAATGAAAATGTCTACCTTTGTAGATCGACATGATCTAAAAATGTAATTACAGGATTAAATAATCAGATAAAATAGGTACAACGCAAAAAATATCTGCGGGTGCGATGCAGTATTTGCTAGGTGGGACCCGGTAGCGTCCGAATTGAAAAACTATTATACTTCACTCTGAGGTCCACATAAGCAATTAAAAGTATCGCAGGTACACCCGTGTATTACCCTGCCTTAGCTAGACTTCATCCACTTTCGGCCAGTTGTTAACGACCGGCAAAGGGATACTGCACTTCGCAAGCATTACTTCAATAAAGATGGCTGGCATGCAGCAAATGCAAGCGAACAGGTTGCCTAAGGGAAACAAATGTCGGATAAATGATCGTCTGCAGCTTCAGCTGCCGACATTTTTACTGTGGGAAAGTTCCGATGATGAAAGCTATGGCAATAATAATTAATCAGTATCGGCCCTCATAGGAAGAGTGTAAGTATTGCTAATGTAAATTTCTAAATATGGTACTATTAATGATAATATCATTGCATGATGTGTAAATGAGAGAGAAAGTAATCAATTGCAAATGAGACTGAAAAAGCACAATGTGGAAACGAATGAATGAATAGATCAGGAAGGAAATCGATGAAAATGCCCCTGTATAGTACGATTAAAGGATCAAACTAAAATATTCTTATTATTAAGAACCATATAATTGAATATAATAACAATAAAATAATTTATTTCAATTTAATGCTGTCCGTGTGTTTTACTGAATGTCGATATATGATGGCGCTAGTTGCATTCATTTCATTCTACAGGATCAGGCACCGAAAAAGTCCATAGGTTTAATACAGAGGGCCAGCACTCACCTTTAGTGACCTCTAGAAGCTAGAAAACGCATAGATCGAGCCCCTTAGATCTTAAACTTAAAATGCGCTAAAAACAGAAAAAAAGTCAAGAAAAACCATCAACGATACCATTTATGTTTGGAAATCTATGTAGCAGATGGATAAACGTAAAGTAGCTCGGCAGATAGCAAGTGTATATATAGCATTCTGAGCAACTTATATGTTCGCTGGTTATCAAACGAAATTGTTATGAAAGAATTCATCAAAAGATGATTCTTCATCAAATTTAGTGGATCACCATCTACTTTTGCTCTTTTTTTTACCATATACCTCACAGCAGGGACGGTATAGAACCACCTAAAAACAATTTTTTCCGTAAAGGTTTTATGAACAGCTAATAATCATTATGACCAAATGCTGAAAGACCTATACTTCTGTAACGAGGGGACGTAAAAGACTGATGTCTTTTACGTCCCTTCGTTAGATCTTTCCCATTAGAAAGGTCAAAATAGGCTAGAAGTTAGTGAGACTGCGGAACAAGCAATGGTTTTGTGTTAACCTCAGTTTTCAATAAAAAAATTTCCGATCTAATAGTTTAAGCTATATTTTTCTCCTTATATTATGAAGGACGTCCGGGGTGGCAAGGACATTGAAAGTAACGATCTATTCGGAAAGGCCGTAAACAGGTAGACCTTTCATTTCTAAGTATCATAACGAAAACTATCGATGGCTTCTATATATACATAACATATTTGAGAGTGCTGCGCATATATAGTAGAATATTCCGCAGATTTTCTATTTAATAAGGGAGTACGATCTTCTCTAAAATCAGCACCACGTCTTCTTGGACAGAGCAGAAATAAGCTTGCTTAACATCCTCGTTTATCGCTCAAGAGTTGCTCTTGTCGTTTACGTTAATGATAATGATTTGTCCCAGAAGCAAAAGTATCGCTCGTGAGCTCACCATTTTGTAGAGACGACCGTTGTGGGTCAGTGAATTGTTTATGCTCAGATGAGAAGACCTACACACACCTCCTGTGGACGGGCTGGTCCTGATTCAATCAGACGTTGTGCATACTCAAATGGGTATTCCACAGCAGGCAGAAAAGTCAGGGTTGCCGAATCACAACCCTTGTACCAGTAGTGGTAGCGGTAGTACTATCAGCTCTTGCGGGCTCTATAGCGAAGCAAAACAACGAACCGACCCGACAAAGGATTCTGTCACCGAGAACCTTTTTCTGGTTGTATAATTGGGTTTTGAATGAACTGCGCTTTATTGGGCGTATGGCAGCAAATGACAAAGTCGAACGAAATGAAGCCCACTGTATTCCATACAATGTCCCCCTTAGCTACGCAACCGCTCAACTCATTTCGTACCGAATCAAAAAATGTCTCCTCTTAACAAGCGAGCTAAAACTACCAACAAAGGCATTTTAGCGTGTCCCTGTTTATTGTATAGACAAGTACGACATCGCAGAGTGGAACTGGCGCTCATCTATTCCGTCTGACCTAAGCGAAAGTTTGTACTTTGTAGTTCGGTCGTGGTTTCACGGTGATGGGTTCACAGTTTCAGGTTTGCTCGGGGGTTCACCTGCGAATACCGACAACACAGGTGGTGCGGCAGGTGAACTGCACCTGAGCATCTTTAAGGCCGCCCTTCGACCTCGAACGGTTCGGCGGGTCCTCTTGTTCAAGGCCCGGCCACACACTATAGTGTTATTTGAAGCGGAACCGCTTCTCTTTGCCATGAACCCGGCGACGAACAGAAGTCGAGCTGATCTCCGTTGTTGTTGCACAAGTTGTGGGTCGGGTCGCGCGGGGTGGGTTTACTTAGAGGATAAGGCCAGGTAGTTAAATAGTGATACGGGTAGCGACAGCCACATTCATATTGTGGGCAAACGCGCATCCGAAACCTGTTCCTTAACCCGACTCAATTTTCCAGAAACACCTGGAACGGACTATCGCATTTTGGTTGAGTGCGACATAAAAAAGAGTGAAAATATTGGCTAAATTACAGCAGGAGCAGCGATCCTGTTGAAAGACGATTTTTCATTAAAATGAATAAAATGATTCAATAAAATGAATTTATTATAGCCAGATATAGGAAGTTAATACTTTATAGTAGCTATAGTAAATACTTTATACTTCTCTGTGCTTAATCTACTCTTAGATAATTTGTTCTATAAAGGACTACCATTCAGAAAGTTAGGGCAGCTCGAATATTGTCCAATCTGTGATAATTACGGTCTAGAACAGTATTTGATTAGTGCGTTCCATTCTCCAAATCGAATTATAGTAGACTAAAGAGGTAAAAAGGAATGTCAGTCACAGCAGTGTTTGTATCTAGCATGTTCTTATCGCCATACTTGGAACTGTTTGTTGCCTTTTTCTCTAAATACTCTAAAGTTGTATATATAGTCTCCTTATCCGTCTCGTCCTAGATCGTGCTGTTCTTAGGTAGAAATTGAGCAGAAGTTCATACCCAGTCATCTATCTACACACGCCCTGTATTTATGTTGTTTGTCTAAATTGATGTAATCATCAACAGACATCCACACAAGTTTTTCTTGGATGACTCAGCCAGTTAATGGCCAGACATGCCCAATAACATATTCTTTTCCTCAGTCTATAGCGTGACCGATTTCCACGTGGTATTACTGGTCAGGTGTAAATTTAATCATAACCTAGATCTTGACGTTCGATTTTATGTTTGAGCTAACACTCGCTTTCTTCGCCTCTGCACCGTACCGTCGACAAGACGCATCGACATGACGACGGAGTCCTGTTGAACCAACCGTGGATGAGATTGAAGCTGGTCACGCTCCTTTGGCGATTCAGCCATCCGACACCGGCGCTTCGACGACCGATACGCATAAAAGTCGCCCTGCGGCAACCCGCGCTCTCCGCGCGACTCTAAACAGGGACGAAATTGACGTAAGCAGCAACAGCAGCGACGTTATTATCGAAACAGACACCAAGCGCCCGTGCAGATCTGCCAACAGTTGCCGTAGGGGCAGGCCAAAAGCTTTGAACAACGGTCGGTGGAACAGACAAAGCAAGCAAAACCTCGTAATACCTGCACTAGTAGTACTGGTAGCCAACAAAACACAGTGAGTGATTGTGGACCCAACGTGCCGCCGATAGATTCAACCATTCTCGTCATTGTTAAGTAACGATCGGGCCGTAACGCGGCAGCGGGCTAACGTACGTCTGGCCATGTGCTTGTTCGTATCTAAATCTGTGTCTCACTCAGCGAGCAATAGGTGCGCTGGTTAGCGTACTCCTACGCTTGGGATAGTACCAGAGTCATTCACATTGAGATAGTCAACCACAGAACGAACGACTGGCGCCTACCGCAGGCGTCATCGTTCTCACTAGCTCGGCAGTTCGTTTGTTCGTTCTCGCACGCTTGGACCGTTCAGCTGCATCTCAACGGTGGTGGGTCTTTTTGCCGAGCGAGACAGGGAAATTGACTCCAACTCGTTGACGGGGATCGCGGTAAAAGCTGCGCATAAGAAAAATATGCCTATCTACGTTAGTACTAGCAGCACCATTCGCAGTAACAACACTTGCCACACTCGTGACAGAAGCAGTAGCAAAGGTTTTCCATTCAAATTTGCTAAGATCGCCGGGCCTGCACCTGAGTTTGCCGCCGGTGTTTTGTGCTATCCGGTGGAACAAGAATGAAGAAAGAATGTAACCTATGCGATTTGATGTGAAATACCAAAACGGCCGAACCCGTGCGATGGCCGTGGGGAGCACTTGGTTGCTGCCGGATTTTTTCAAGCCGGGAACGTACGAAGTACCCCTACGTTTGCTCTCACCGGCCGAATCGTTCAAAGACACCTACAGATGCATATGTAATCAGAGACTTGTCTGCGGCCGACTAGAAGAAATACTTTAGAGACTGATCACAGACGGAGGTTTTGTTAGGTGCGTTACATATTAAGCTTGCTTTGAGTCTATTTACCGGAGGAATAAGATATACATTTTTGGTTTAAGGTCTAACTGACATACGTATGCGGATGAATTTTTGCTGCTCTTTAACTTGGTTAATATGTGTTTTTACTCAGCCCATCAGGGTAATCGTGTTTTAATTTAACCCCACCTCGGAACTTGCTAATATAACAAGGGAGATGTTACTGACCCGACCACTGGGCGATCGCTATTGTTCTTATCTACAATCTGTTGCTTTATTAATAATTACTGAAGAAAGATTGAAGAAGACAACAATTGTGTTCCCGCAAAAATCCTGTCGAAGTGTCGTCGATACCGTGACACGTGTACGTATGGACTCATTCTTTCTACACTACGTAGTTAATTGTGGCCGAATTGGTCTTCCCTATCCCGACTCTTTTCAGTGGCAAACACGTGCATTAAAATCCTCTCATAAGTGTTTCTACGACCTTCTCGTTAGCGTATTTCCCGGTTCGGCTGTGTCACCTTACGATTCGTAGTTAAATACAGAGCCACCGTCAACTGACCTATTACAAATTCCATACGTAACGAATCTGCCCTTGCTCCTTATCGAGCCCACCGTACAGCCTGCAGAGTGAGGGCCTTCGAAAACCTAGGCAATAATTAAACGGGATCTTAGCTCACGGTTGCTGCTGTAATTTTGATTTTTCCTGTTGGTAGTTGTTTAACGGCAGCCAACGGTTCGCCAATCGTCAGGACACTCTGTTCCATTATTGACTCCAGGGCCCTACACCTCAAAGACTATCCAATGAATGGCACACTACTATCTACATGATCATTACCGCTTCGTCTGTGCTGAAAGCCGCTTCCGGTTGCCATAGAAAGCAATGGAGTGAGAAAAGATATCTAACACAGCATATATCTATATGTATACATATATATAACGAGCGAAATACATATACACCGACAGCGGTGACTGAAAGAAAAATGTCCGTTGGGGGGACGTTGACAGTTTATAACGTCCGATCCGTATTTTGATCTGCCTCTTTTTTTTTTTTTTTGCTGTTTCCGTAGCTATACAGAAAGCCACCGAGAACTTTACTGCGACGCATTCTACGTAGCTGTCTATGCATCAACTGCGAGCGTCACGGTCCACAAGTAACAGCGGTGATTCCCCTTTAGCATAAAATGGACACGCACAGGTTGAAGGACGCACTGAGTCTGAACCTCAAAACGAGGTAGGCCGGTGACGCCAACGAATTGAATGTGGGCGCCGTTGCGTCTGACGAAATGCATCGACCGCCGATGTTCAACGAGCAAAAGGCAGGCCATTTAAATCACAGGACCGTTTTCCCTTATTCGATTTACGAGATCGATCCTCTAGAGTTGATCCGTAACTCGAATGAAACTGAGGTAGAAAAGTCGCGACGTTCGCTACAATTCCATACATCTGTGGGGTTTTCCTCTGAGCGGTGATAGTAAGTGATTCACTGCATCTTACTGAAGCTTCTATCGCTATCGTATATAGCAAATCTGTACTATGATCTAATAGCATGAATTAAATTTGTATCTGTGGTACACTGATGTGACGTCTTCTATCCTGCGTATTAATGCTATTTGAAGAAGATGATACTTGGTTTGGACGTTTGGGTGGGGAAACTCAATACTGCAGTAGTGAGTTTGCAAGAAAAGAACCGCTCTAATCATAACGCTACACTTCGGTACACTATATCTATGTTAAGGATGTTAATGTATTTCATTCGTACAGCGAATATGTCGGCCGTTCGTATTAGAAACCTCTACAAAGAGCAGAATGGTACGCACGCGCTTTTCTCATTAGGGCCTTAGGAGCATTAGGAGATTATGACAAATTCGCTATCATGAGATCTTCAAAATCCGCGTAAACTTGTACTGGATTAGAGGACGCCCTTTCTCACACGAAATGCTTGTCTATGTTGATACAACGTGATCGACTGCAGCGCTGCTGCCGGACAACATCCGCAAAAGAGTTTTACGTTTGTTATCGCCATTAGACATTCCATCAGATCATCGGCACAAAGCAAACTGTGTCTATGCCCGGGCCGGACCTAGAACTCTATTAAGGTATTAAATCCTTGCTTACTGCCAAGACCTGCCACTTCCTTCCTTGCTACTTAAAGACCCTGCCAGTGTCAATAACATTTGCTTTATTTAAACCATTATTTGAACCCAACAAACACGCCAACCTATGGGCGAAGCAGCAGTTATTAGTAGTGAATGAAAGTGCAAACACGACATTATCCACCTAAACAGTGTGACACACCCGTCAAATATTAGATTGTTACAAGCGAGTCCAGCGTACTTCACGGGGTCAAGCTTCACAGCGGACTAACTTTTGAACTATAAGCCGCTAGCAGACGAAATTTCGCTGGTAAATAACTGCAGTGTCAACCTTGTAAGCCTCCAGAAACTTGTGAGCAAAAACAGATTGTGCTTACCTCAGAAGAAATAAGTTCAGAAGTAGAACATCTTCTAGTATCAGAAATCAACGCCCAGTTAGGTAGTTTTTTTTTCATGAAGTCTGCACCGCTGAGAACTAACAAAGGACAAGAGCTCATTACCGTAATTGAGAAGGATTTTGCCGAAGTAGAGCTTGGAGCTGAAGTATTCCGTCGGCCAAAACTTGTGTTACTTGTTATGAAATTATAATCCAAATACTAAACATGTGGTATCCGAGTAAAAGATGAGTCCTTGTTGGAAACGCGCATGCTGTATTCCACGTGCAATTTGCAGAACTTTAATTAATTAAAAAAATCCGCCTGGGGTATACGGTCGCCATAGACAAAGCATGGTTTAATCTTAATCGCTAGTCAGGGAGGAGCCAGGCGAAAAAGTAGGGATTACCCTGGGTTTGGTGACTGTGCCAACTAGGTTTGGGCATCGAATGGCAGTAGTACTTGCAATGGACATAAGGTGCAGCCGTTACTATGGGGCTAGTCGCCGAAAATTTGACAATAAATGCAGTTCGCTATTTCGTACACCTCAAGAGACTCATCGACGATTAGCAGGGCAGTCGGAAACCCGCAGTGTGGTTACTTGACAACTTGTTGACTTGACGAATGTCAGGCCGCACGGCCGTACCTCAGTTACTTCCCGGCTTGAATAAACTAGTACCTAACGTTGGCTTCAATCTACATATTCCTTCGACCTAAGTTCGTGTCTTTACAGGGTCATGTCGTAAGAAGAGCAACGAACGAATGTAATTTCTCTGTGGAAGCATATTCCACAGAGAAATTACGTTTGGGAACGAGTGCCGAGCATATGGCAGTCCAGAAACCGCCCGAGCGCTGAGATACCGAACTCAGCTAGTTCAAAAATTATTCAATTTAAAAGTCTGTATAATATTTTTTCTTATATTTTACATGGCTCCCGCAGTGCGTTGTCTCGTTCGATAAGTTAGTTGCGCCCTTGTGAAGGAAGATCACGCCAACAACACACTCAGATCGCGTTCGCCCAGGTGTCATACATAGTGACTAGCCGTTAGCTAAGCGTTTGCTTGTAAAGCATACACATAACGTGTTGATAGGTCTCTCACGACATGCTTACTGGCAAGCTTCGTTTTTGTCGATCGGACGCTATTCATAGATCCCAGCTCATTTGAAACAGACTGATCAGTCTAATGGATTGGACGCCAAACGGCGGTGTCGGCCGTAGGAGTCGAAACATAAAAACTAACCAAAATGTTAGCCCACAAAATGCAATGTATTATTCTGCTGAACTTGAAAATTGACCCAGAATTCTCAATATAAGTTTTAGTACTTATATTATTAATGACTTTTTAAGGAATTTTAAGTTCTCTTGTAGACATGTTTTTTTTTGCTAAAATAAATGAAGGCAAAATGATACACTATATACTGGGAAACGGTTTCACTTATTTTAGTTTGTCTTAATAGAATCTGGCATGCACCATTCTTTAACGTACAAAACTGATTTAGGAAGTTAGAACGTCCATCTGAGATAAATTTCTTTGAGCGATTATTTTTAGTAACTATTTTGAGGGAAAGCATGTAGATACAGGACCCATATAAACGTTTTTGTGGAAGTTAACTAATATAGTTGGAATAAATGTCTCTATCCAGGTATCAGGCCGACAACTGATTGGGGAATGTCAGGATCTGCTACAAGAAACTAACGTGTATAAAGTTAACCTTAACCTAAACTTTTTTTTATTGCTTACAGAACTTATCCTAGAAAAAAAGTTATGCTGTCGAGTAAGCTGAAATAGGTTCCTTACCTATTGGAATTCGTTTCCTTATTTATGAAACCCTTGATCGGCTTATTTCAAGCTTATGAAAGCGTATTTTTCCTATTACACCCCCATCAAAAGGTGTAGAGAAGCCAAACTCTTCGATATTGCATCTTGTTTCGTCGAAGATTTCCCCGAATACTTCTAAATAAAAATGGAGCGCAGAGCTATCTACTTGCTGGATAATGATTTTCGAAACTTAGAGTACATATTCATGGCAACGAACGACAATCTTCCCTATATGGTCACTTACCGCCTAAGCCCAGCGCGGCACACTCGTGCTTTTATGACATCAAGCAGCAAAGACGTTATGTGTTTTTGAAAAGTATGTTCATGCAACAAAATTAAGCCATTCTACGAAAGTATCCGTCTCAACGGGATCGATACGGTCCCTGTGAGGGACGCGTGGAGCGCTACAGGTGCTCGAGAAGAAGCGTAAGATAAACTACACAGTAACAATTCATCATAATTATTATTACGAAAATAGTTGAAGTTGTTATTATTATTAAAAAAACTGTGTACGTGAGGACGTTGTATGTAATAGTAGTGTTTTCGTAACAACAATTGGTTATTTCTTTTGGGAAAGGCCGAATAATATAATCCCAACCCGCTGCAATATCAAGACATTCGACTATGGGGTACCTTGATTGGAAAATTGAAATACTCTTTGTTTTATTTTTTTGTTTTGTTGTATAAATTTTGTTTTATTTTCAACAAAGATAATAACAACTCTTTTGGAAATATTTCTCTCTAACTACGTCAGAAGACAGAATAGAAAATTCACTGTGACTATAACATGTCGTGTTTCGACATATAACAATACGTTTACTTAAACGGTAATCAGTGTTTTGTAAATAACATTTTAACGTTACGTATGATGATATACTGAACACATACGGGAATATAACGGTAGCAAGCGTTTCAATCGTCTAGTGAAACATATAAACGTTGCGAAGTACGAAAAGACAAGCAACGTTTGGCAAAACGTGTTTTTTTTCACAGTTAACTTGCAGTGAATCGAAACTTGATCATTAACTGACTGTAGCATCTTTAACCTCAGATCAAAAATACATCCAGTAAACATAATATAATATAAACGAATCCATACCACACCACTCGCAGAAAGCTTCTTTTATATGACCGTGACAACAGTGGGTAATAATGGCCTATTATTACTGCCAATCAAGGTTACACTTTATAGTTTGAGCATGGGCATGTTCGTCAGCAGGACATCTGTAGTCATTTCCACAGAATAGGATCTGCCTAGTTATATCCAGTATAAGATATAAAGGATTATGGCGAATCATTTAGTGGACGCAGGGGGCAAAATCTACAACTACGCTGGTCGTTCGGGCGAATAAAATCTAGTATAATTAGTATTTGTAAAAATCAAGTCCGCCTTAGCGCGAAAGTGCCTTTACCAAGAGTAAAAATGTAATCAGGTTCTTTTCGAGTGGAATACATCTACCACAAAAATTGGCCCGATTCAAGTATAAGGCCTAGTTAGCACATGTAGCAGATATGTGCTTAGAAACCTTAGTTAGGGTTGCCAGTAGCCATCTAGATTTTTGTATACTCTATGTCCAATAGTTGTCACATACGACTGCGGAGCTGAACGATTAAGACATGAAAAAAGCTTGTCAAGAAAGGCAAAATGAAGAGGCTAACGTCGAAAGTTAAGCTGATGATTCACTGCTTTACATGTAAAGCTGAACTAAACGGTCGGCCGGTTTTCTGAAATTGGCATTTGAACGACGACAGGATCGGTTTCTTCGTTATATATAGTAAAATTTTCTATTCCAAACCGATACTCTAACAAGTTGAAAAACACCGAACATCTATTATATCGCTTAAAGATCGCTGTCAATAAGCAAAAGTCTATACTTCTCCATCATCAAAGACTGCAGTATTCCTCCAATGCGTTTTGTATCGCTTACAAGTTACAATTAGGCCACCACCGCAACCAGTCGACTTTTATTACCCCATTCAGTTGATCAGAGAACAACGATCAGATCTACACCAGTAACTATATACTAGCTTAAACGGAAAAATCACCTACAAAGCTAGGCGTAAATAATGAGCATTCGTTAGGACCGCCCATGAATCTAATGTACTTATTATCAAACCCATATCATGTATTAGCTATGATATCGTAACCCGGTCCTCGATGTCCTATTTTTGTAAACTCACTTAAGCAGTCGAAAATTAATCACCAGATTTTCCTTCAAGGCAGAGACAGTATGCTTCAATCCAGTACCGAAGCCAGGTCGGACATCTATTTGTCGGCGTGCGCAGGTCGACAAAACAATTGCGTTTACCACACATGGCAATACACATAGAATTCTCTATGCCATAGCCGCAAGCATCAACCCACCGACCAAAGTGCACAGTTATGGTTAAATCCCTGGCCTATCGCAACATAACCAGACTACCCGATAGCTAATAATAGTTAACTTGTGACAGATATTATTAGCGATAATATCAACCAAAAAGGAATTTGTCTAATGTATTAGGCCAACTGGGCACAATATAGAAGGGATGGACAGTCCTATAATAGTTGCTGATCTACTAGAATTCAAATTAGTAATATTTATGGAGCTAAACCACTCATAACTTATACTTGTTGTTCTGAGGTTCGCGCATTTGTTTACATACAATAGTTACATGCCACGATAATCCTCGCCTCGAAAGTTCAGCACAAACATTTTTATCACTCGATCACCGTGCTGAACGAGTTTCCCGTCGATCGCGTTGGATGGCCTCTTTTTTTTTTTTTTTTTGCTCTAAAGGTTTAAATTCGATGTATATTTATTTATTGTCCCCACAATAGCGCTGTCTTAACGTTTGCCTATTAAACTCAAGTACTCGTGGTAGTCGAGATTTGGGTCCGAACATAGAGACAGTCCATTCGGTACTAATGGTAGCCCGTCGCCTGGAGTAATGCTTGACAGCTTAAGTAGGGAACGCAAAACTCAAAACATTTACTTAAGTTACATGTACTAAGTTTTGAATGTTTGCGGCTACACTGTGTGGGCTCATAATTAGCCAAAGTAGACGTTTGACTTTCTGCTCGTCTAATCAACTACGTATTTTAATCATGTCCTAAGCGCGTCTTCAGCACTTCAGCTGCATCGGTATCAACACTGAGAACAGGATGGATACAGCATTCAATGTATTCTGAACAATTTGTCATCCATAACCTAAGAACTATATGCCTATCTCTATCCTAAACTGTGCCATCCTAAAGGAAGTATAAATACATGCTAAGTTATAGTATTACTATTCGCATACCGGTGCCGAATACGCTTTGTGGGGCAAAGGTCCGAATGTGATGAACACGATTGTTCAAAATTCAGTATTAACGTATTTATCGCTAATTGAAGTTGAATTTCTGAGTCCTTTATCAAAGAGAGCACTTCGATATTTCGAATAAACCGAGTGGACTTAGTTGGATGTACGTTTCACAATATATTACAAAACAAAGCTACTATTCCTTTCGATACCCGAAAGAACTTTGAAGAACATATATGAGTCGTAGTGATTAATCCTGAAGAGATGATCTATTTTTAAAAAGGAAGCTAATATTTAAATGTAATTATCTGAAAAATATTATGAAGTTGTTTCATTGTCTAATAAGTCCTTAACGAAACTTGCCTTTATAGCCTGGACGTTGTAGCTTGAAAATTTGTTCTTTGACAGCTTACCCGATCACAATGATTTGTTTTTTGGGGAAGAGACTGCCGCACCGTACCGCGCACTCAGTCAACTGTAAATTCATGCAATTTGGCTTACTAAACATAGAAATTTTCGAAATTATTCAAAGTCCACGAGTGCGTCAACAACTAAGTCATTACAAAAGGATTACCGAATGAACACAAAGCTAATCAGCCATAAAGATTTCACGCCCGATAAAAGACATCTGGATTATTCTGAATTTTTGTAGAAAAACATAACTTCCTAACAAAGTTTGGCAAATAGCAAAAATATCTCCTATTCTGTTAGAAGCCTATGATACCCATCAGAAATAACTACCGGTTTCTCACACAGTCGCCAGTTGTTCTCTGAATTTATGCCAACATGACAGAATGCCGAGGACTGAATGAATGTGGACTGAGTTATCGTTTTCACAAGAACCGTCCTACATATCTTTCAAAGCGTTCGAGATGCGAGGTGAACGCATTTGATCTATGATTCGTTAGCTGTAACTCTGTTGAATGAGTAGCGTTCGGGCATAGTAGTTCATGGTCAGCCAATAAAAACACATCTTCTATATAAAAAAATACTAACGTGCTCGTGTATTAAATACTATTTTTCAGGTGATATAAAAAGTATACATGTTTTTTATTTTTGAATAACGTAAAAAGGCAAATTCTCAGAATCGTCTTGGGTAATAGATAATTACATAAAATCTAAAAGATTTTATGAACGAATTGGTGACTTCAATGAAATATATATATATTTCGTTGTAATAAAGGTTCTGGACCTCATTACATCAAACTTCGGTGGATCGTGTCGGTGCACAACGCTGAAGTCCTGCATTACCACGCCACAGGAAACATACCATACTATCCTAGCCAATATACGTATATACAAAAAAGAAGCTTTATTCATCGATTGCTATCATAGAGCATTGGTAGCGGCCAATCGATCACATGCTGTCCTTTTTGATATGCAAATTATATCTGAATTATACTTCGTTCACAAATAAACGTTTGTTGGTTAGTATCCGCTCGAGGATCTGAAGCAAATGGCGATAACAGCTATGACCAGTAACCATTATCTAAATCCCTAAGCTATAAGCAGGCTTTCGTAATTTTCTTCCATTAACATTTCATTTCAATAACATAACTTTTATCTACTTTTTATTATAACAGTCGCAAGCAAAGGTCATCTTTATGACAAACCGATAAACAATAAACAAACGTATTTTTCCAGTAAAGAGATAAGCATAAATGGTGTATTAAACAATGCCTGATTTCAGTGGCATCAAATCTGAAACCTCAGGAAAATTACCGTTCTTGTTTTTTTTTTTCACCCTTTTTATAACACCCGATGCCATTAATGCACACAATTTAACAGAGATTTAACTTTCAAGATATAGTTGAATTTATTAACCTATGGAAGAACAAAAAAAAAAAACATAGATTAAGAAAAGCCGTTGAGCAATCCGCAACTACAAATGCCAGTGTCACAATATTTGACAAAGCTTCTCACGACTTCCGTGCCAGCAGGCCTGTTTCTTTTGAGTTATGCATATTTTTTTTTAGTGCTCTTGGTTCCGTTGATAATCTAACAAAACAGATAACGGTTCTCAAAAATTTACAATGTGAGCACTTTGAAGCCTGGTTGAAACAAAAAAAAAAAACATAAATGGACAACGATAGGGTTTTTCGCAAAAAAGCGACTTGAGTGTTTGTTGCTACAGTTAAATCTGAGCCTAAACTCCTCTAAAGGCTCTGGCCGCACAAGGAAAACTAGATGACTCTATTATTGGTCCTCTAAATAACGTAATTAAATTAAATGTTCTCGATTATAGTCGGAGTGGGTTAGGTTAGGTTTCTTTTGCAAAGTCAATCTATCGCACTTCTCATTATGTATCAATAGTTCCTCTCGTTCGAGACCTCATTTAATATACAGTGATTGGTCTGGCTTTATGATCCGATCACAGTTATCGAAACATTATCGTCGAGTCAATTGTCTGATTCGATTGAATGAATAGCTTTTCAACATTTGTCGATACACCACCATACAACATGTCGGGCTCGACGGGATGAGAGATTGCAGGAAGACATGCGTTTACAAGCTCCAACTCTTTCGGTCTTCGTCGACGATTTCCATGAACGGTACTTGCTCGTCTAGCTGCTGCGCCCTTATGAATCGGCCGCTCTTAGACTTTGTCCCGGCATCTTCAATCGACCTTTTCTAAGATGAGTACATGAGAAGCTGAATCAGCCTGCCCAACGCATAACGCGATCACGGCGGGCATTTTTCTTTTTGTGAAAACCAACGGATTGTGCCTTCGGTGCCTAGTGTAAGTACTTTATATGAATTTAGTTACGGGGTGGGCGTGGGCCTAAGCACGCTCTTCAGTCGGCGTAAGTCTTTGTGGCTTCAGTCTTAACGAAGATTCCGCACAGACCCGGAGGAGTTTAGAATGCGCTAACACAAAGTGAATGAAAAAAGGTTTGATAACCAAGCCCCCGTTTGTATCTATTTTCTAGTCGTACACAGCACCATACTAGCTAATGCTAGTACCGGTGTTACAGCTACGAGAATTACAAGAACCGGACAGGTATACGATCACAGTAAAGTGATGATAATCGTAGTCGATATGACGGATGCGATGCTCAAAGCTTTCGGAAGCTGTCCACTCAGCGACTCGTCACTGAATTTCTGCCTTCAGTCATCGCCAATCAATGACTGTTGTTAATCAAGTGTTTACCGGCGACGGTACATCGAGGTACCGGCAACGACTGAAAACCTTACGGCCGCACGAACCTATTATTTCGTCGGCTTTCCCGTTACCGCCAAGAGACAGGTTCCGACTTTGCTTGTTACTATTGTTGTTTATCGTCTGCTACGGTTTCATTGAAGCGGAATTTTTAGCGCTTAACGTCAGAACGTATGCAGTAGCAGTAATAATTAGAGTAATTATGTCAAATACTAGAAAAAAAAAAAAAAAAAAACTATAATTAAAAACGATGCGATAATTAATTCATTAACCCATTATACAATATCTTATCAAACAAATTCTCCTGATACGCTGTTATTTATTTCTATGTAGCATGTTTCTGCTATATGATTGACAACAAGTGCAATAAAGAAAATAATATTACCAACTCTATAACCGAACATGTTTACGAAGAGAATACTATATAAGTACATTCTCATGGTGACTTGATACATTTATTTGGCACTATCACCTCGCAAAATATTTGGCCCCGCACCTGCCCCGTTGGCCTATACTGTAGACGACTCTCGATGCCTGAGGTCATCTAAGGCTTTGTGTTCACTTCCTACGGTCATGATCGTTTGTATTAGCCAGTATGAACCCGTCTATGCTATCGCTTTAGCTAAGTAAAAACACATTGTAACAATTAGGTTTGCAATACGCCCACTGGGGGCAGGGTCGTTCGTTTATTTGTGTCACGCATATAGCCCGTCAACAGGATATTGTGCGTGATATACCTTTTGCTCTTTTATAGTTTCGTATCTTTTCTTTCTCTCTTGCTCTCTCGTCAATTACAATACTTTACAATAAATAAAGGCCTCATGGTGGTTATCACAGAAACTGAGATCGGCTAAGCCAATCAAGCTGGATTCGTCCGCTTCGTGTCGCGTACGTGGTCTGCTCTGTTGATCGATCTGTTCGATTAAGTTATTGCGCAGATTTAACGAGTAGCTTGCTGCTAACGTTGCCGTTATTTTAAATCAATAGAGCAAAAACTAGCACGAATTTTCTACCAGGGTCTCCAGACGGATTCATCAATGGCCAGCTCCATTTTGACAGGAGATGGGCTAACCGGCGATACAGAGGTGAGCAACGGTAGAGGCGACACCGACTCGCGATCGGACGCAGCTGGCGATAGAATTCCAGAAGAGCCGAGCACGTTTACCGCCGTTGTGTTGCAATTGACAGAGATCTCCGTGTTCCGGTTGGACTCCGCAGCGCTTAGCTGGTGATGCTGCTGCTGTTGCTGCTGCTGCTGCTGGTGGAGGTGGTGAGGGGCGGTGTTCTGTCCGTCAGCGAGAACAAGAGCAAATTGCCCACTTGGCAGACGGGTGGGCACCAGCGGTGCATTCGGGTTACCGAAGAACTTCTGGGCCGCAGCAGAGATTACGGTTGGCTGGGCGGTCTGCAGAGGAGACGTGGCGGCAGATACGGGTGAAGATGAGGGCGATGGCATGACATGAGCAGGGCTGGCAGGTGCTGGCGATGTCTGGCCGAGGTGGTTGGCAAGACATTGGCGAACAGAGGGCTCAACACCATCGGCGCGAGACAGATAGCGCGATACCTCGGACGCGCACTCGAGGTAACCAGCGCGAAACTTGTCGGCCACGTTGGGGTCGGCGGCCGCGCGCTGCGCGGCCATCTGACGATGGAGCATCTGCACATGACGGACAGCCATTTCGAGGATGTCAGCTTTCTCCAACTTGTTGTTGTGTCGAGCACTATCCTTGGTCTTGTTGTAATCCAGGATGAGGTTTTTGAGCTCGTTGAGTGAGTTGTTGATTCGAGCACGACGGCGCTTTTCCATGATGGGCTTCGTCGTGCGTCGAAGCTCGCTCAGTTTGCGCTCACCCGACACTGGCGCTTGTTGTGGCATTGAATGCATGTTGTCTGAACGTCTGCCTGACTCCGCACGAATCAACCACGAACAATCACAGAACAACGTCAAGTTTGTACACCGAAGCACAAACTTATTCTTGTAGTACTAGTTCGGGTAATTTTAGTTATGTAGAAACTTGGAGCTGTTCAGGCCCTTGAACGTCTACAAAAACAGTTGTAGCAGTCGCGTCAATAGCGAATCTAGTAACGTATATCCGCACAGTTTTACTGCTCTGTGGCGAGTGTTGCTCGCGGAGAGGATCTTCGCTCCTTATATACCCTCGCCCGATGATCGAAGCGCCCTCTCCTGGCCTCGCTCGGCTACTCGTCGATATATGGCTCTAGTACTCTCGTTGTTTATCCTTCTTTGCTCCTTGTGCCTGTACGACTATCTCGCATCGTGTCTCTTTCTCTTTCTCTCTCACTCGCCGTCCCGACTCGCTTTCCTGGGCGGCCGACGCGGCACCAGCCGCGCACGCCGCACGTGTATTCATTGTCCGACTG
Source organism: Varroa jacobsoni (assembly GCF_002532875.2). NCBI lineage: Eukaryota > Metazoa > Arthropoda > Arachnida > Mesostigmata > Varroidae > Varroa > Varroa jacobsoni. The sequence continues at coordinate 327,016 of NW_019214326.1, forward strand.
ACTGTGGGAAACTGCCACCGAAGTGAACCAGCTTTTTTATCACCATTTCCCGCGTAATCGCATAGTCAGCTAAGCGGCCAGGCGATATATGAACTCTGGTTGGACGGTACAATGGCGTCAAGTGGGGGCACGTCGTCGCTTCTAGCCGAAGCACACTTCCCTGTCACGCCAATAGCCAGTAGATCCAACCGGTTCATTCGATTAAGCGAGCCTGGCTTGTGTGTGTGCCTGGAGGTCAATGTTGCACATGCGACATGAGAGTTGAGTCGGTTCCCACGGCACGAGCAAACCAGGCAGGCCACAGCAGCTAGCGCCTGGCAGGCCGGCGAGCGAGCGAGCGAGCGGGCGGGTGGCGGATTGCGTGGCGCGCGTCCATCTGCTCTTCACAACGACAGTAGCCGCGGTGGCCGTGGCATCAGTAGTAGCAGCGGCGACGGCGGCAGCAGTTCAACCAGCACCGACTGGAGTAGTCTCGGCTACAGCAGCGGCCGCCTCATAGCGAAGTTCTTTATTCTTGTTGACTCTTCTTATAATTTCGTCGTCTTTGGTCTTCTCCTTACACCGGTAGTCTGTGTGTCTGTTAGTGTGTGATTGTTGTCGAATTGCGTTCTGTTCCACTCGTTTGAACGGCGAACGATCAAATGAGCGACAGACCGACAACGTCTCGTAATAATCACAACCGTACCAGATCTTCCTCTTCTGCAACTTCGTTCTTCGTTGTTGCTGCTGCCGTAGACGCCTGCCTATGACGATTACAGCCCGTTCGTTGTGTCAGCCGATCGCCGACGAGCGTCGAAGAACGATTGCGAGCGAATATTAGGACAACTGAATGGCGAACGAGCCTGAGAGAATTATGCGACTGGCGATTAACAGGCCACCGCGCCTCAAAATTGCACAGGGTCGATCGTCCATTGGGCTCACTCGCGCGCGCGCGCGCGCACGCATGCACGCACACACACGCTCAACATGAAACATCACAGATAAAAACGCATGGATACGCCGTATATGAACACATAATGCTATAAGGGATGGCACTCAGTTACTAAATTCTCGTTGCGCAAACTCACAGCTACATGCATAGACCCATACATGGAACCGTACACACACATGCACACGCACGTACGTACGTACGGACACTTCATGCCGATATTCTAACGGCAACTTCTCTGTTCAGTCTGCGCAGCTCCCTGACTCGTGTCTGACACGGCGGCATGTTAAGTGGCTTGCCTGAGTAAGTCTCAATGTGACAACCTGACTCAAATAGGCAGCGTCCGAACAAATCGGACTTTGGACCGTTAGGTCGATTGATCTATAGATCTGCCCTCTGCTATCTACTCTAAGTGACACTGTCCTATTTTCATTCACGCATAGGTTATCTGAACGCCACTGAGTGTACGTCTAGGCGGGCGTGTTTGCGAAACATCGTGTGTTGTGTATACGTGCGTGCCTGTCTGCCAGCCCGTCCCTTGCTAATGCTTGTCCGTTCTATATTTGTGTTGGCATCAGTGATAATTGTATGAAGAACAGTAATTTTCCACGTATGCGCGGCAGGCCACGTTGCCAATGCAGCGTCTTCAATGTCGTTGCTATCGTCGACGTTGTTATCGTCATCAGCAGCACCGCCTTTACGCTGATGCTACAGACTTCAACCACCCGCCGAGCCAACGCCAGCCAGCGAGCGAGCAGGCATCCATCGGTCAATCACGGGCTTTCAGATGAGCGCACGTAAGCAGATAGATTGACGCACAGCCAGATGAAACGAACAGATTTTCGAGTTGCTGCTGCCGCCGCTATTGTTGTTACTCCTTTTCGTCTTCTTCTCTCTGTGGAAGAAAGAGGGAAGACGGAGAGAAGTGTGGGAACGTGGACGGCGAATTAACGGATCGCCGCTGGACACGACCACGGGCCATGGGCTACCATCGCCAGCACCGCTGCCATTAGTACGCGATGACTAATCAAGCGGGCTCAAGTGCCGCAGCCTGATTCTGTCGCCGGCATCAACAGTGAGCCGCGGTAGCAGGGTCACTACGAACCTCGATTCCTACCGCTCATAGCAGCGTCAACGTCAGCAGCAGCGGCGGCAGCCAATACGAGACGAGCCGCCTATGCAGTATCGACAGTGTTAACACTCTGCCGTTGTCGTCCATCTGACTCCTCTCTACAAATCCCTCTGCATATCAGTATCACTAACTAACTTTATTCTGTGTTGTCTTCCCCTAACCCATCTATACTTTTGGTGGGTTGTTGCGTCGCCTGCCGATGCTGTATATATGTTTCACACCACTGTTCCATGACTATCCGCGGCGATGCAACGGTGCCAGTGCTTGATCGTCTCTGATCTTCTCGCCGTCTGATCTGTTACCGTCCATATCTCTGTTCAGTCTGTCTCTGACGTGCGATACGCACATGAGCGAATAAGCGATAAAGGGAGAGACAGAAGAAAAGGGCGCCTGTATGTGCGTGTCGTTGTGTGACTCGGCGTTGAGAAACGCCCGTCTGCTTTCTGTCGCCCGTCGACGGTAAACGCTAACCGCGAACAGCGTTTCTTGTCTCACCACTGCCACCGTCGGCTGATCGCTGAATAGCCATAAGCAGCGAAGAACAACCGCGTACAGTTACGAGACTCAAAGCAGACGACAGCGCTTTAATCAGCCGCAATAACACGTCACTGGTTTCGACTCTTCGAACACATTCTGTTCAATTTTTGCCGTTTTGTCTTACTCAGTCACTCACTTACTCTTCCACGTTGCTGCTGCTGCCATTGATTTCGCGCATTTCATAGATTCGAGCGGGCCGCGGACGCACCGCAGTGCTTCACTGGCTGGTGAATCGGCTTTTGTCGACTGTTCTGCCATCGGATCGCCGTCTTTCGCTGGGTCGGTTTGCATCGTCGGGGAGACGACGCAAAAGATACCTACAGTTAAACTCTCACGGTGTGCACATACCCTTTTATATATGACACGTATATAACTGTACAAACGTACGCATCAAAATAACGTAGATGAGGCAACGACATCGAGAACAACCACCAGAGCGTAGTCAGTCGCAAGTCGACGCCGTGAAGACCGCAGCGGCGGCAGATACATAGTTAGATCTTGACTTATTTACAGCATACGTACGCACAAACAAACACACACAGACCAACCACACGCGTAACGCTCGCTCACAAATACATACAGACGCGCGCACACACACACACACACACACACACGACCCCAGAGAAGAGGCGACGTACAGCGATACAGCCAGGAATTAATACAGATGGGCCAAACAGCATCGCGGTCCGCTGCGGTGGATGAGCAAAAAGAGAATCACCAATCGTCAGCGTCACAGCAAATGAAGCGGGGCGGCAGCCGAGACGAGCGTCGGAGTACTCGTTCCCACGGTCGCTACCGGCACACGGATGAACGGACGTGGCAGACGGTCGAGTCACAGCCGATGTGGCGCGAGGCAGCCGCACGTCATCGTCTTCTTCCAAATCGTCACAACGGCAGCAACAACACTGCCAGCGGCGTGTAGAATGCCGGAACGGCAGAGTGGACGGAGGCAATAGCCAGCGGCCGCAAACGCCACAACAACAGCCGCCAAGAAGACGCTAACGAGACAACGATAACAGCTTTCCAGCAGCAGCAACAACAACAACAACAACGAAAATAAGTACAGCGATAGGAGTCCTGACAAAATGTTGTCAATATCGAGGCAGATAAACGTCTTGCAATGCCTGCAACGAACTACCCACTAGTTCGTTGTCATTCTAATCCATTAGCACCTATCATCAAAGAGTAGCGGCGTCGGGTCGCCCGCCGTAGTGCCTACTAGAGTGACAAAAGGGCCGCTGTCGACCGCTATCAGCTCCTAAAGCAACAACTGTACATATGAAAACTGTTTCACAGGAACAGCGGCTAGAATAGAATGGAGTCAAAGAATAGAAAGGCAAATAAAAAGCGATGTATACTGTCGGGCTGAACACGAAAAACTCAATTGTAATTGCTTGATCATAGAGAACGTTTGGCTGGAATAGGTAATGATATTGTTTTCTAAGTAGTAGTGGATTTGGCTAGATAACAGTGGTTCTGCATTTTTAGTCTGGACAATTTTCCCGCTTGGCGGTCATAATAGTCACGATCGTGGAGCGTCGAAAGATCTAAAAGGACACTACTGCGTACATTGTGAGATTCTGATTAGGTATTGGGTGGTAGCTTGCGCGGAGAGAGTGGTAGTCGAACGCTAAGGGAAGGTCGCTAAGGAAATACCCTGTCAAGGTAACTTGTTCAATCTAATATTTCAATGTTGCGGTTGTTAGGCGTCTAAGTTACTCGACAAAGAGCACAGTACGTTCTTATTATCAGCAAAGGCAAAAATATCTATCTGTTTAGAGTTACAACTATCACGAAATGGGAGGGCCCCTATTCGCGTGCCAGGAACGAGCTCACAATTAATTCATACACAATGACTACAACGAGTAAATGGAAGTGAGACGAGCACAGATCGTTGCCTATGCGCCGCTTGTTAGCCGTCGGCTTGTTACTGGGTAATTCGTTGTTTCCACACAAAAGCCAGTTTGACGTTACGCAAGTTATCTACACTAATCTGATACGTACCACGTACAAATGAAAGGCTGTACCGATTTTTTGAAAAAAAAAAAGCATCGACTTGCAAGCAGATCAATGAACATATTTCATGGAAGCGTGATGTAATTTGGTGTTTTAGCAAGTCATCAGAATCCTAATCAGCTTAGGGAGCTATTACACGCACACGCGTGCACACCACTCCGTTTTTCGTGTTAGGCATATTCATCACAATGAGCCTATACCCGGAGTAGGACCGCAGCGTTGTGTTGACATAACTGCCATTAAGCGTAGTCGATTCGAGGGGCATGTGCGTCTATTGTTCATGCCGTTGACGCCATTACACTGGCTAAAAGCCAGTAGCGGGTGCCGCGAATCTGACCTTTCTCGACCCGAAGGTGATACCGATCTAGTCTCAGAATGATTAAGCAAAGCCGGCCATTACAATGCTACTATCCGTAGCAGTCCCAACTAATGGCAATAGAGGCAGCAAGCGACCAGATGAAAATAGGGACAATTGTTAACCATTAATCACATTCATAGAAACAGAAACGAACAGGAACATTGTCAACGACAACGTTATCATCGTCGACAGATCGATGAACGAGTCTTTATCGACCAACGGTAAGCAACGGTAGTTAGCCAGCTGATCTTTCTGATACAATAGATTGGATCTCAGACGAGTCTAGTGACCATCCTCGACGGACTACTCAATTCTACGGCCGTTCGCCTTTTCGATTAGGCTTACGCTAAACATAAAATCATTCATCATCAAAGATAAAAATCAGGTCATTCTTTAAGCTTGATATTACAATGCCACAAACCGACCCACGTATATGGCATAGGGCTGCTGATGGTCGATAGCTTTGTACCCCTTTGCTTCTATGATACACGCGGCGTAATTAGCGCCACGCGTCGGGGGCTGCTCGTTCTGTGTATTTGCTCGACGACGCGCAACGCCATTAGCGACAGACGTATGGCAGCTCTAGAAAAGGCTAATGCGAAAATAACCGTCAACAAAAAGCTAGATTGCATACGGCCGTCATTGACTCAGGCTAACATATACAGAATAGATGCATGTTTCTATTTTGGTACGGTTACATTTACGCCAGTCTATAGCGTTAAGCAATAGTAGTGCATTAGGGATGAACTTAAGTAGTTCAATGTTGGGATCGTCAACTTTAAATTGTCTGTTATACTCTGTACTTTTCTCGGCGTCAAATTATCTAACGCAATCGGACAACCTGAAGGGACCTGGTCATTTTGTCTCTGACATCATCGCCCAGGACATTCGTTGCTAGTAGGTCTGTTTTTTTCACCCCCCCCCCCGCATCTCCCCCCTCCCAAGTTCAGGACTCGCTGTGAGCTTTCATGTTTGGGCGGCCAACACTCATACTGGGGGCATCTGAGCTTGAATTGACCTTGTTACTCTGATCTCATTGTGGAGCTATACGTTACCTCGGGCAACTCGAGTCACTGGTGTGAGCTAGTTCGGCTCTCCGGTTTAGATCCTATTCAGAATTTCAGAATGCCTCCGAGCATTCTGAATGCGCGCGTGTGTGTATAAGGGATCACGTGCGTACAGGTGACCACTCGAGCTGGCCTAGCCACGGAACTACTCCACCTATCGCTCAGTAAGAAAGATGAGCCCAGGCCAGGACGAAAGCTATACATGGTCATAGGCTCACGTAGACCACTATATAATTTAGCTACATACATGTAGAGAACGGCTCAGTCGAACGGAGCCAGAGAAACAGACAATGGCCAGTGGCCCGTGCCGGCCATCCAGCTTTATGGCACAGCGGTAGTCTATCGGAGCAATAGCCCCACAGACTATGCGAACAGTGCCGCTCATTTAAGACACTCTCTACTTCGTTGTAGGGGGTTAGGTGGCTGCTCCGCGACTGCGACTTAATACAACTATCACAGCTACTGGCAATGAGCAACAAGTAACAGCGACCCAGTTAGCTGTTTCCCCCCTTCCGAAAGCCCGGTCAGTCGGTTATCCGCCTTTCTCGTATCTATTATACTACCCCAGTTCGTACGGGTCATACACACTTCTGTCTCGAACTTCAACAGCGCTCGGTGGGCATTGCCTAGTCCTAACCGAACTGCCTACGATATTGTCTACCTGGCTTTCTTTCGCTATCGACAGCGCTCCTCGGCTTTGGCATTCGCTATGGCGTTCAACCCGTAGAACATTCAGAGTTTGTACTACTACTACTACTACTACAGACAGTTGTTCTGCCACAACGAAGACTGCTACTTTACCCCACTACCCCATCGTGGTAGTAGTGGTAGCATTCGCTCGCCATGTGAACCGAACTATGGATCATGGCTGTCGCCTATTCGCATCCACCAATGAGGATTGCTGCCATATCTCTGCCGCAACGGACTCTATCGTGATGCATGTACATGCATGTATGCACCACGAGTGAGCACAGGCCGCGTCGACCCCGGCCAGTGTTCGGTCGCGCAGAGGCAGAGTCGCAGGCAAGCGATCTGCGTGAGCAACAGCCGTAGTTATGCTGAGGCAATGCATTCCACCGGTTTCTGCCGCGGCGGAGATTACTAGTCCCCGAGTCGCTGCCGCTCATGTTGTTGATGATGATGATGCTGGTGCAGTTAGCGGTCCAGCGGGAGCAACAGCCGCGTGAGCGGCGATGGTGCCCCAAGAGCTTTTCTGGTCGCTCCGTTGATTGTGGTGCTCCTGTTACTGCTGCCGCTGATGCCAGAACGAGTACCAGGATTACTTTCCCACGCCGGTCTCACGCGTGCCACCAGAATCACCGAGGTCCCGGTTCTTGAGCGGTGGGGTAGCCAAGAGACCAGACAGCCGACTAAAAAGCTCCTTCAAGCAGCAGCACCGTAAGCATCAGCTACCCGCCTGTATTCTCTGGTATTACTAGCCCCGCGGGTGTAGGGGACGGGTTCAGCTAGAAAACAGGAAAGGAAAAAAATATTTGGAATTGATGGCGTACGCCGCTGGTTGTCAGCGAAGCAGCTGCCTGATGCAAATTGATTCCGCTGTGTTTTGTTAGTTTGCAACAAACAACCTGCCTATTGCTTCTTTACGTTTCGAATCTTACGTCCGGTATCGCCGTTAGGCGTTCCGTCAGACGGCTGGCTCCTGCAAACATAAAATGAACCGTGTGTCTCTCTGTCTGTCTGTCTGTCTGTCTGTCTATGGCCAGGTTCGAACCCAGGCCAGGAAGATTTGCTAGCCCACTAAGCTATAATGAGCACTTAGTAACTACGCTATTTTGTCGATATTGAAGTTTGAATAGATATGCGTAATAAGGACGACTAGATAGAGTTCCTGCGCCTGGGTTTTTCCTTTATCATTGCTATTATTGCACTTATGAAAAGTCATACATATATAGAGGAATCTAAATCCTAAATCATTTTTATCCACGGCTTGGTTTGCCGTTTCCTAAATTATTTGTTTTCTGTTTTACTGACTATAAGTAGTAAAAGGCCATAGAACAACAGTATATCCTGCTAGTAGCTTGTCTGTCTCTTGACGCAAGTGAAAGGTAAAAAGCTCTTAAGCGTTTAACTGATAATGCAGATTCGTCCGAGCCAGTGAATATATTTTAAACAGTGAACGCTCATCGCAGCAACGGGGGTCGAACTAAGGGGTTTGCCAAATTAATATATGCGGGTACATCGGCTGCGTTTTCGCCGCAGCAGCCTAGTCCGACAAGTGTTGTCTGACAACGACGGCCGCGGTGACTGTAATGAGCACGGAGACACTACTACATCGCAGCGGTGCTGTGCCCGAATCGAACTCTCTGTTCCCTTCAGTGGGTCGATTGATGGGTACAACCCCGAGCCCGTTCGGAACAAACTCTCGTTTTTAGTGGATCTTCAGCTCATCGGTGCCGCATCGCATGGCGACCAACCGACTGACCAGCGATGATTGGTTCAAGCTGGCGATGATGGCCAGTAAACACCGGCGAAACCGAGGCGAAACGTGAGACTGGCAAAATTCTCACCTTTGCACTCTCGTCTGTAATTGACGCGCAGCGCTATCCGATTAAATTGTCTCTCAGTGCTGCTTTGTATCCATTTACGCGTTACTCTTCCATTTCGACGCGCGCTCATGCTTTAGCGTGATGAAACGCTGTGCGGGGGATGGCTGGGTCGACGTTGGTAATGTGATGTAGTACGAACTTCAGTTCGATCCCTCGCTCCCGTGTTATTTTTTCTTGTTTTTATCGGTAGTCGGAAGAATAACACCGACAGCGAAATTCAAGCCTTGCTGGACGACACCAACTTGTCTTTACCGTTCGTTTTATCAGCCATGCAAGGAGCCGAACTTCAATGTCTATCTTCCAGACAGTGCTCTATAGAATGAGGCGCAGGTATATAGAAGACCCGCCATTGTGCATGCATAGGGACATAGAGACACGTCATCGTGTTAATTTTCACTACCCCAGGTTCACTGCAATTACGTTAAATGTTATAGTTTTTGGTGACTGCTATTGTTAGTGGATTGATATTATTATATACATTGTTATATTACGCTGTTAATCTGATGCTCTTTGCTGCCCAGGCGAATCTACGTGGGTTTGCCGCGTATTCCAGCCCAACAACCGATTTTCCGCTGCAACCATCGCAGTCATCGTTACCGCCACCGCTGCCTTATTCACAACGGTGACAATCGATTTCGCTGACGGCACCGAAGGTAGTACAAATTTGGGCACCGAGCAAACGCGATCAGAGCGCGCACGTCATACAGATTAGTTGATAGATTTTTTGTCGTCTTTAAATACTAGCTTTTCTCACGCGAATCTTGGCATCGTCGTATTGCGAAATACATATTTTCCAAGTACAAACGATATGTTCAACTATCGTGTGGTAATCATCGTTGTCGATATAGCCGACAGTCGGTCATCATTGGCCGCTGGTGATCTTCTCATAGTGTATTTTTGCATGATGACCAAAACATACGAAGGTTGCCCACTATTGTTTTTGCTATCCTGTCACCATTGTTATCAGCGCAATTTCGTGCCCCGAGTAAAATGAGGATGACTTCAGAATAAGCACGTCTCCCCGAATCCCTGATTGTCTGTTGCAATAGCAACAACGGCAACTTTATTTGCACGCCACTAACGTGCAGTCCGGTAAGTTGGACGCCGCTCGTGCGCTGCGCGACGCGAAGTTATCGCCTGTCTATTCTGGCTGACCGACTAACTCACTGGATGGCTAGCTAATCGATGCCTGCTTGGTGGTATCGGTAACAATCAAGATTAGCAGCGCTTGTCGTACAAGTAGTGCCGGGACAAATAAGTACTGCTGGCAGCAGCAGCATGCGTCGCTTTTGCCGGACTCGTCACGTTGTTTTCCGTCGTGTGCTAGCTTCTAGCTGGCCACGGCCATGCTGCGGGTGTCCTGCAGTTTGCCATTGCTGAAGGCCAGCTGTACAGGTAGCTAGACACGAGATTTGGTCAGCAGCACCGGCGTCCGTCGCGAAGCACGAACCGTCGCTCGCGACGAACCAGCGAAGCAAAGTGCGCCAGTAAAAACAGCGGTAACAGCATCGTCATCGTTGAAAGCAGCATCGAGACGGGGCCGAGTCGAGCAGCAAAGAGCTCCTGCCTCCATCACGAACGCCGTCGTAGCTGCCGATGCCTCGTAGACAACGGTGAAGAAGACGACGACAACGGAGAAGCGCGAACGCAGCAAGAGGCGAACAGGCAGCCACTGAACGGAGTCGTCGTCGTTGCCGCCGCCACCGCCGCCGCCGCCGCCGCCGCCACCGTTGTCTGAATCTTACGAAGAGATCCAGTTGCTTGTTGCTCTGCCTCTTTTCGCCGCTGCGGCTTCTTGGTTCGCTTAAGCGCTCCTTGGCCGCCGCTGTTCGCGTATGCGACTAAGCGGGGTCGATCCGTGGGAACGCGATTTCTTGATATTCTTTATTGGCTCACAGACAGCAAACAGCGAAGGCGGTAGCAGCAATAGACGAGATAACATCATCACCAGCAACATCGCAGCCGTCTACTCCGGCAGCGCGCCACTTCTAGCTCGTTCGCTTTAGCTCACTCAGGACTCCTCACTCGGGCCGCTGCAACCTCATCGGAGGATATGTGTGTGCGCGTCGCTTGTTCTAGCTGTCCTGCCCGTGTGTTTGTTTCGTGGTGATGCGATTCGCGTTGTCTGTCGCCAGCCAGCTGCCGCGCGTAGAACTGATGTTGTTGCTGATGATAAGGTTGTTGTTGTTGACGACGGCTAATGGTTGCCGATGCTGAGACTGATGTTGATGCTGTTCATGTAAAGCTAGGGTAAAACGTAAACAGCCATAGCAGAGTCGCGCAGTCACAACCGCAAGGCTGATTACAGAGCGGCAGCGGCGGAGGGGCAGCCGTCGTCGCTGATGTGGCGCGCGCACTCGCGACAGATCACGCTGTGGCAACGACAGGTCAGGCGGCCCATGGAAAAACCGCAAGAGCAGCAGCGTATTCATGAGCATTGATGTACTTGTTTGCAGGAAATGAACTGGAAAAAGGCAAATCTAAAGAGTACGACCGTTGGCCGACCGCACATAGGTAAACAGGTACACAACGAGTGCAGTACACAAAGACAAGCAAATGGCGTTTCCGACCGGAGTTATTGCGGAGGTAACATCGGAGGAGAAAAAAAACAGTCAATAATTAGCCAGACCAAACCAGCAGCACTGCGCTACTATATATGAATATATATATATATATATATATATATATTGTCAGTGCAAGTACTGCTGCTGCTGGTAGAAAAGGAACTATAAGCTAAATAATAGACCGCATAAATGGGGTGCGCTGCAATGAGGTGGCCGATGCTACTCGCGTGGCCCCTGTGGGGCTGTTACAGGGCGATACATTAGCAGAAACTATATATGCCGTACAAACGCACAGGTGGATAAGATGGGTGATGAGAAGCTGGATACGAACAGCATAGCGACAAAAAAAACACCCTGTCGAAATGATGCTTAACCATCGATTTAACGCCATAGCTAACAGGGACGAGTATTATTTTTCTTTAACGAAAGACTGAAATTTCGTAGAATGACGAGCCATTAAATTGCATCAATTACATATAGGCATTCGCTATATGTGCATGTAATGATGATTTGTCTTGCTGTTAAACTAAGTTGACTCAAGGAACAGAAAGGATATCCTACAACTTAATATCTGGATTACGAACCATTGTCGACGGGAAGGCGTGGAACTGCTATTCTGAATGATGAGTACTTCAAAAAATTGCAGAATTACATAATCTGGTCCGTACATAAATGGTCTCCATCAGCACCAAAAATGCTTGAAAAATTGTATTATTTATTTACTTTAGCAAAAAAAGCAGTTTTTTAGCAATGATTATGATGTCATATTTTAGTTAACTACAAAGGATATCCAGTTTTTTTTCACGTTTTAGAGTCTCTTTGTTTTTATCATCTTCATTTAACTTTATTTGTGTACTAGTTCCAAATGATAAGTTCATTGCATCGAGCCTTTACGTAGCTCCCTATATAATAATTTTGCTAGAAATTTATAAAACTCCATGTCCTTCTCGAAAGCTAACATGGCTTATGCTGAACAACTGTTGTCGCTACCATGTTTCAATCCGAGTCGCCGTTCTCTAAATCCCCATTAAACCCAGTTCGCTCAATATCCCGCTCAAACTAACTTCTCTACATGGTACAGACTTTAGTCGACTGACACGGGCCAACCAATGCCCCCGGAGCAATCTATGCTGCCCGTAGCGGTTTCTTTCTTCGCTCCTTCCCGTCTGGTCTCACGTATATACAGGTCTTTTCTATACACCGGCTACACGCATGAGATTCTAGTTGCTCGATGTTTCCCCGGCGGCAGTTCTGAATGTATATAACCGAACCGAAGTGTGCATGTGTGTGTATCTCTGTATACCGAACAGGGCTGTCTGCTGCCCCCCGGTTGCTTACTGCGACCGTGGGACCTTATCGAATTCTGTTGCATCGTCACCATTTGGTCATTGGTCGAATCTTCTCGCTCTTCGCGTGCCACTACAGTAGACTTGTGGTCCGAAAGCCTGTAGGTTGCCTGACTGCCCACTCTGGTTGGGGCAGTCGCTCCTGGGAAGCCATCAAAGACACAAGCAGCAACATCGGAACGAGCAGCATTATCATCGCCGCAGCAGCCCGAAGCAGTGGAGGCGTTCTCCATTCTTCGGCTCAGTAGAAGAGGAGGGAGACAGCGCCAAGGGGAAAGCCTGTTCTACCCTAGCGAGATGTCTTCGCACGACGGCCATGCACAGAGCGTATGCATAGATGTTCACGAACTGGCTTGCTAGTGTAGTATTTCTCTGTGCGTCTTGTATCGTCTCGTCAACGTTCCCCCGATTCCCCAGTCTCCGCTTAACCCCCGGTTTCTTTAAGGGTATTCTCTCTATTCCTCGGCCGCCGCCTTTCAAGCTATCGTCCTCGTCGTTTTTCCTTCTTCTTTCGTCTTCGATCTCTGCGTTCTATCTCTACGCTCTACTACTGCTGCTTTTACTACTAGTACAGCTATGGCTACAACAGGCCGCTTCAGTCGACACTACCTAAACAGGCAGACGCATTGAATAGAAGAAGTTAACCCAAGCTTCTATACACATAGAAGGAGCGGTGCCGTCCCATATTGGTTGATGGTGACTAGCTATCGAGTTCTGCCTCGGCAGGCGAAGCCGGTGTGTCACGCCAGAAACTGGAGCTGCCGCTGGTTTTGAGCACCGGATTCCTGAGCGACAACTTTCCCACACTCCGGTTCACAATTATCACAAACCAGCGAGTGAGAGGGCGAGCCAGACGGATCAGAAGCGCGCCGTGAAAAATACGAGGAGGAAAAAGATTCGCGAAGCGGCAAACCAAACCGGCACCGACTCTAACAGCAGCAGTACAACTGGGTCGGGTGGGGTGACTGGCCACGACCGGCAGAAACCTGGGGTTGGCTGCCTACGACGACGCTTGTCAATGCTCCAATGGTTGCTTGGTGGTCGGACCTTAAAGCAAGCAAACGGTGCGCAACCGAATCAGCTGTGTGCCGTTACTTGGATTGCTTGCAGTCTCGTAGGCCAATAGGAGACTGGCAGGCCCGCTTGTTGTTGGCTCGCTTCGTTCGCATGCAGCCGAAGCAATCGTTCGACGTGTGCGTGTACGATAGTATGTGTGTCTATCTGTGTTTGTCTGTTTGAGTGAGTAAACTTAGTATATATAATGGTAAAGCATGCGAAACAGATCCACCGGCATTAGTACTGCGAGCGGCGAAAGGAGCTCTTGCGATCAGGGTCACCCCTCCGATTCGAATGATCCAAGCTGGAGCCCACTATAGCTGAAGGCACCAAGTAGCAGCGCCACGTACCCAACCGGCAAAGGAGAAACGACTATGACTGCTAGACGCGACAGTGAACGGGAGTTCAACTGGCAGAGTGGCATATGCTATCTCATGAGAGTTGACACGGTGCTGTCGCACCATGCCGAATTTTGTCTCCTCAGCCCCTCCCGGTTCTCCTTCAGGACTGCGAATTGGGCCTCGCGTGGGAACGCGAAAGAACCGAATGCTGGACGCCACCAGTCTAACTAGCGGCAACCAACGGATAACTGGTTATCACGATCGGTTTGGGAACACGAGTCCGGATGGCCGCATACAAGACTGTAATAGTCAATAACGGCTGTACATTGAGCGCAGTTAAAGAGCGCGGGGGTCGATTCACGCGCCGCTTTTATAGCATGTGTATAAAGCCAATCAGATTCTAATGTGTACAGTAGCTAACAACTATGATAGAGATGGCGTGGGTTAGACTAGCGTTGAATGCGTCAAACCACTGGACGTTAACAGCGACTAGAGACATTGCTTCGAGCGCAATTTCGCGCTTGCGTTCATTCTTCCATAGCTAATGGCGCTATTTGACGAATATAGGTAAATAAAAAAAGAGTGTAGAATAAAGATAGACACCTACGTAGTTTACTGGTGAAATCAAATGTCGCGCGCAGGGCCAGAACCGACCCGGAAGCTCAACGTGTCAGGTGCCACTTGAACAAGTAATCTTTGCTTAACCTTAGACCCCCTAATCCTAAAACAACTCAGGGGAGACAGACAAGCATCATAATTCTCGCAACCACGATGCGTTTGCATGACGATTTAGTAATTTTAATGGGATCCAAAAATGCGTCTGAAAAGCTGTCAATCTGTGTCGATCCAGCTTCTACAAACTGTATTCGCGTCTGTCTTGTCTACTGTGTGGCCTCATCTAGAACGTACTTTAAGCCGTCGTTTGCGAACGGACTCTGAATGGCCATCTATTTGTTTCTGTTGTGTCACGAGCTGATAGGTATTGATTATAAACCTTTTGCTCTATCGAATCCGTCCCATCGTGAATTTTTTCCTTTACTTTCTCTCAATGTTCCGCCCATTGGTTGTTCTCTCACTCTTTCTCCGGCGCGCGCTTTCTGCTCCAAATACGCGCGTAGACCTCGCGCACAGAGACCTGAAAGCGGGCAGTTTGGTGTCTGACGGCCTGAGAACACCGTGGGAATGGCTCAGACCTAACCTGCGCGTAGCGGTCGAATGGCACACAAATGCCATCGCCGTCCGGCCTTCGACTTCCCTAATCGTGCGAACGCTCAGTATTGCCTGTTGATTTGTGCTACCGCAATTGGCCTCGAGAAGCAGAACCGAATCATCGGCGGCAACAGCCGGCTCAAGTATGGATTCGACGGCACTCGATCACTTACTTCGATTCTGTACGACCATGATGGGATAGAGATTCAGCTAGATCAGAAGGGGCTGTTAGGTCGAACGTTCTGGCTGGTATCGAAACCTCGTCCCGAAAAGTAGTCAGTTGATTCGTCTCTAACACGACGTAGCTAGTTCCTGATTAGGCCACCGGTGCGGGGCCGCTAGTCGCTTACTTCTGTTCCTTAAGTCGCTCTTCTTCTTGAACTTTTCTTCTTCTCCTTTGTTATAGTGCTGAAAAGGATGGACTGATGTGGTGACTGCCACGTTCGGTCATCGCCGTTCCCACGCTCGTAGACATATGGCAGGTGGTGGTTGGCGGGGTGGGCTCGCCTTGGCTGGGTCGTGAAGCCCAGTGACCAGATAGGCAACTGCCTCCTCCGTTCGCCGAGATCCATTCACATTGAGCATAACTTTCTTACTCTGATCATGCGGCAGCGGCGAAAGCAAAAAAGGGGGGTCACTGACAGTAACCTCCAAAGTACAACAGTCCGATCACCGAACACATGTGACGTCATCATAGCCAGTGCTGAGAGACTGCAGACGATTGAAGGTCGTGGGGCATGTACCCTGCCGAAGTCGGCATGGTCACTGAGCTTGGGGAGGTTAAGTGTGACACCTGTTTTAGTTTCGAAATTAGATGGTTCACTTGTTGTTTTACTACTGATTTCAGACAAACGTTCATGTTATGACCTGATCGCTGCCAAAATGAAATATCTGATATCTGGCCGAAAATATCTGGCCGCAACTACCGATAAGTGTGACGCCCGTAGGTACATGCGTGAATGATGCTGAATAACTGATCCTGTATGTCATTGTGTGCAGTTACGACACGACCTTTTTGTGAATATGACGTTTTTAACACTGCCCAATGATGCAACACGATCGCAACTTTACGATGCCTAGTTAAAAAGATAAACCTATTCTGTGCTGAAATAATCTTGCTTTGTCTAACGTGAATATTAGCAGTGCGCAAACCAAACTGATCTTATGGCGCAACAAACAGTCGTACTTTTTAGGTCTTGTTTTTCATTGACCATGAAACGGTATTCTTGAGAGCTCTCTCTAGTAGCACAAGGGTTCCAGAATATGTAAAAGTTAACCTGAACAAGATGGTCGGGTACCTTCAGTACCCAATATCGTACTGCTATCGTGCGGCCTCGTACAATGTTAGGCAAAGAGGGAAAAAGAAAAAAAAAAACCTAAGAAAAGGAATCGACTCCCTATTTACTATTAAGAGCAAATCGTTGACAAAAACGTTGAAATAACACATAATATCATTTCTAGGGCGGTAAGACTTAGTGCCCCTGACCAGTTGAGTATTACCGAATAGAGCTCAATACTTGTGTACTAATTATCAATTCTGTACTGTTCTGTGTACCAATTCTATACTTACGTGAGAAATACATGAAAATGACATTGCAAACCCAGGGAAGAGGTCCTCTCGGGGTCGTGCAATACTTCAGGCCTATTCCAATGCCCATAGTAGATAAACCATAAACTGTATTAGATAGCCATAACTATTGCGTTTATTGCAGCATAACCTTATGGCTATCTCGTTACGGGTAATTCAATATTGAAAATTATTTGTCGTTGGAGTCCACCATAGCTGAGCATTATTTATTAATACAAGTAGTTGTAAATATACTATTTACAAATGACACAAAAGACAATACTGCGATCTTCTGAGGGAAATAGAGTTCGTTTACGTGTCAGATCAAGCTTCCAACTATACAGTGAACAAGGCAATGTGTAATTTTCAATGGCAATGGCAGGTGGAGTGTCAGAGTAATGTTCCTAATCAAATGAGAGCAAGAGTTTTATAATGACCGTTATTACTAAGGCGGATTTAAGCTGCTATTACTTCTTCAAAGCAATTTTCCCAGCCGTAGCCCTAGCTGCTATCCTCTCATCCGTCTAAAGCAAGCCATAATTATTGATAAGTTGCACGTTTCCATTCTCCCAAAGTTCTTCTTTGAATCACCTGACCCAGTCGAGAATCATACTTAGGGTCGTAATCTCTTTCGTTATATTGTAGGTGTTCAGTGTTGCTACGCTCGATCATCACAGTCACTAATGAACGACGCGTCTGTTAGAGGGGCAGCCGGGTAGAGAGAGTGAGAATATACAGGTAGACAGTTTGATTCATCAGTAAACGAAGTGGATGATGCACGCGCCGCTGTCGGCGATAATCCTCCCGTTTCTCGCAGTGTTAGAACGCTTACAACGAAAAAACGTCGTAAAGCAACAGTAAACACAGAGCTTTCCACTTGGATTTGATAGCCAGCTCTCTTACAACGGCTGGCATTTCGCGGCCACTTGATTCAACTCTCTTATGAAGTTTCGCCGACTCGCATCGCTCAATAAAGGAATTCCTGGAGCAAAACGCCGTCGCGCGGTGCTCGTGATAATTATGAGATTAAGGGGACAGTGAAACTTAGCTACAATCTGCATTGAAAATATACCTGCCGCAGGTCTAATTCGATCATTCCTCTAAGATCCCTCTTTTGTAAGCTCTAAAAACTCATCGTTCGGCTTTCCGCGTAGTATTTTGAGGGATTTACGAGCGCCAGCTTCTCCCTCTAAGCGTCGATTCGGGAGGCAGTAGACTACGGTAGAATTGTAGGTAAACCTATGTGTGCACCTTCCGCTGTGAAGTGCCCACAGTTCAAGGTGCTATTTCTACCTACAAGTCAAAAGCAACGTCGTATACAAACACTTCGTCGAACGCGTTGCTGAAATCGTCTAAATGAAAACTTGGAAAAGCTCACCCGGGGCATCAACAGACACATAACTCTTCGCTTTCTCTTCGATCGCTTCGAGCTAACGCTGAGTGTACTCTTCGATTTTATAAACCATAATATAACTGCGATGCTTGTCCACCACAATAGAAGAAGCATAAGCAGCGTTTGGTGACGGGCTTTCGGCCTTCCAGAAGTTACAAAAGAACGTTTCGGTTCCACCACGAACCACAGCATCAAGTGATTACTATTGATCGACCAGGGCCGTTTGGTTGGTCCAGTATTAGGTTAACGAGTTCAGCGGAACAATCATCAGCCCGTGATCTGACCAGAACCGCCAACGTCCGCCAAGCTAATGGTGCCCTTTTTCATCCGGAATCATTTCGGTGTCTTCGAGTAGCACTCGTCGAGGAACAAAATTTGCGGCGGTATCCGCTTGAACTTCGCGTTGAGTTCCCTGTAGTATAAAGCGTTTCTTTCGTCCGTACTATCGGCCTCTATCTCATGATGCTCATTCTCACCTTCACAAGTACATACTTCATAGTACAAACGTCCCGGAAACGGAGGTTTTCGTTCCGCTGTTATCGGTCACGAGGCACACCTAGGTTACGCGTGAGTTTCTCGGTCTCTTCGCTACCACTCTTCTTCGCACAATAGATCGATGGAACTGAATACCCAATTCAACGTAAGCACGAGCGCAAACGAAAGGCCAGTGAAGAAGAATCTATGAACGGGTACCCGTCGATCCGCAATAGTTTCTGGCTGTAAGTGCAGCGGAATTTTTCGAACTGCCGTTTTGGGTCTAATTTACGCTTGCTCGGGCGAGCGTAGTGGTAGGCAAACGCGTCAAAGAGGCAACCGGCGACGTGTCTGCCGAAAACCAGCTCAAATTACGAGTGAAACCGGGCTTAATATAAGATTCCCTTTAATTACTCCAACGCAACAGGCCAGCAGAAAGAGTTCGGATAGGAAGTGGGACGGAAAAAGTCATGATAACTTAGATTGCTGTTGTTTATGTTCATCAATGGATAGCGAGACTGACTCGAAGGGATGACCGCCTTCAGATGTCGGTGCGGCAGAACTATAGTGCTAGCCTTCAAAGGCGAGACACGTCACCGGAGGTATGAACAGAATAGGGTGCACAATATGGCGAATGACGAATCTGATATTGGCGACCGATCCGTCGACGGAACG
The DNA here is from genome assembly GCF_002532875.2 of Varroa jacobsoni. Classification (NCBI taxonomy): domain Eukaryota; kingdom Metazoa; phylum Arthropoda; class Arachnida; order Mesostigmata; family Varroidae; genus Varroa; species Varroa jacobsoni. Next base: position 346,246 of record NW_019214326.1, read on the forward strand.
CCCCGTTAGTAGCAGTGATAATTATTGCAGGAATAATCGTCTGTAATTAACGAATCATGAGCGGACGAGGTGACTGCTATTGGCTTTGACGGTTTCTTCAGACAGATGTTGCCCGGTTCGCGAAGCAATAATCACCTTTGAATATCGAGAAGACGTCTATTGTTGGGTTTGTAGAAAAGCTTTTCCGAGGGGTTAACTTGTTCCAGTTCGCTAATGAAGGTTTCTAAGTAGATCGCTCTATGTATTTATTCATATAGACATTAAAGTGCCACGGAACATGCCAGTGCTATATCAAGGGGTCTCGTCTAATTCATAAATTGTAGGCCTGGCAGTATAGTTGGCCTGGTTTGAAGAATCCGCTTAGATTCTAGATATGTTGTCTGCCAGATTAAGGTTTAAGACAGCACTACATGGACTTGACATTGAAGAGCTGAATAATGTTGAAATAACGATGAGTCCCTGCTTTGTTTTTTCTTCCTTTGTTGCGTGTTAACTAATCGCGTGTAACTACTGGCAAACGAATGACGAGCTTGTGTTGTTTTGCGCGAAACATTAATTGTACTAACTGAAAGAGGAACTGATGCTAGTGATGGTCGTATGCAACGTTGCAAGGCCTTTTGTCCATGTCCAATTAGTTAGTACTAAGGTGTACTATCACACAAGGTGCTTGTAATTTTTCTACGTTTATTCATTTTTTCGATTAAACGGGTCGTTTGATAGCGACAGCTTTGGCTCTTTCTAGACTCTGCTTGAAAATATTAAAGACGCTACCACAACAGCAACAACAAGCACTGATCCGGAGAAGCTGTTGGCTTTTGTCTTATTCGCATTTCCTCTCCCACGGGTACGAAACAACGAGAACTCAACGAGAAAAACCTTAGTCTGTTCCATGTCTCGACTCCTGTGTCTTCCTGGGCCTTATTATGGTTCATCCTTACTGAAGTGTTACTGATGCTGTTGATGCAGTCGTTGTTGTGGCCGGTTGCGACCGATCTGTGTAACTCTGTGGCTTTTTGGCACGCTTAGCCAGGTGAGACTCTCGCAAAAAAAAACGGGAAAAAATGCCTCTTCTACTGCGTCGCCATCAACAGCGTCAAGCTCAGCAGCACGAACAAAGCAGGCCGACAAGTAGCGCATAGGCGGCAATGCTTCTGTTTGCCGGTGTATTGATGGCGATGCTGATATGATCGTAGTTGACCGCGCCGCTGATCATGGCAACTCTGCCAGTGATGCCGACGGTGACGGCGATGACTGTAATCGCCTACGACAACAAGCTACCAAACAAGCTCTTGTAAAAGCAGAAACAACTGTGACGCACCACCGTTAGCGACGAGCACTAAGGAGTGTGGTGCATCAACGGTGGGAACTCTGTCTCATTCTAGCAGGCTGACCCTGTTCAAAGAAGAGTCTAAACAAATCCGAAATCTAAAGTCTGACAACCTTCGCCATCTGAGCGCTGCAACTACCGCTGGAGCAGTTGAACAAGCGCGCACGCGGACCCGTGGGAGTTTACGGCTCGGGACTCGAACTGGGTACATCGGGCACCGAAGCAGGCATCGGTGACAGTGGCCAAACGGCTGGGATTTCGCGGGGATCCCATCACCCACTTACCACACGTCAGAAGACGACCACGTCGTCGTCGTTGTTATTGTTCGCGGCAGAAGGCCAGGCGGCCGACGCCTGCGTGAAGCGTGGCAGGCGTCGGGTCGTGGATGCAGAGCAGCACATCACCGCGCGGTCAGACGACGCTAAGCTTCGTACAGCCGTAGTAGCAGGTTGTTCCCAGCCATCACAGGCGGGTGCCACCAACAAGAGCGAAATGATGACGGGAAAAAAACAAAACAGTGACAGCAGCGGTAGTAGCAGAAAAACAAAAGAAAAATAATGATTTCGTCGTTTTTGGGTCGCGGAAGACAATGCTAGACTTCAGGCTTCTGCTTGTTTCGATCGGCAAGCTTAGGGCAGAATTGCTGGCAGCACGTCGGCTGGCTTTTTTAACAGCAGCACGTTACGTGTATGCGCACGTAACGTGCTGCCGCTAATTTTTTGGTTCCCATAGCACCACGCCATCGCTCATCAGAAGACCCGCGGCCTTTGTGCAGTTGGAGCTGCTGCAGCACTTCATGATAACTGCGATTATAGCGCTGAAGTGACTCGTTTCCCATCAATGCCGTTGTGGACTGGCTATATGCCCTTCTGTGTAGGAGCCTCTCGCGATGGGATGTCTGTAAGTATCGTACTTCTATAATCGTAGCAGCAATGGCAATTGTAGAAGCTTACATAACCTTAGCTCCTGTAGTACAACTGTAAAGAAATTGGAAGATAATTTGATTAAATGAATATGACATGAATCGTTAAGTATCTAACGATTACTAGACAAAAAGAGAGAAAAGCCTTAGGAATTGTAAATTAGACTGTACTCAGCATGCGACGTAGAACAGGCCGTATAAATTGCGCGAGCTTAACGGGTCTCAGTCTAGTTCCAGTTAATCAAAGATATAAGGAGATAGCCGCTAGAATATACAAGCAGCTGGATACAGAACAAGTGATATTACGGTTTGACGTGGGAGAAAAAATAGCGAGTGCGTTACTCGTTTGCGAAGGTAGTGGACTCACCGCATTACAATATCAAAAATTATGAGCGTGTCTATATGTATATATGCTTTCGGACTACCGGGAATATCTGCGTATCCAGACAAGATGGAACAAAACGTGGTAATTTCGCTTCCTGATCGGAATATCACTATTACATCTTCAACAGAAACTCATCAATCATCACGACGCGCATCGTCGTTACAAATCACCAAACAAAAGCAAACACAAACGCTCAGTCACCCATATCTTTGTAATGACTGCCACCACCGTACAAATCGCTGAGGTGTCTGACGCGTACCGTATCTTATGACATCCTAGCAGTATTTTGGTTTGATTGTTTATTGCAACTATCGACTGGCCAACACCGGCGAACGTACGCCTCTTGTTCCTCAATGCTTTCGTGCGCTCGCTAAGGAGCGTCACGCGTGTGAGAAAAAAAAAGATGATCTATCCGTTTAATCGCTAATCGTCCCCTATGCCAATGACTTAATAATAGTCGGCAGCCCCAGCGCCTGACGCCACCACGGCCATCACCATCAATGCAACAGCGTCTACGGCCACCGCAGCGGCGCCGGCGCGCGCCACCACACATATTACCATCTGTCTCATTTCTGCTCCTTCGCCGATTCGAGCATTGGCTACTGTTAATATCTACTAGTTGCCGTAAGAGCCAGCTATAGCAGTATTACCGTAGAGGGTTGACCAGCATTAACACGGTGGCTGTTTATTATTAAAATCGCTACTGTCGATCTCCGCAGGCCATTTCAGGTCTGCGATCACAGGCTTCCTGGCCCTGCTTTCGTATGTCCACTAAAAACGATAATTGTTATTGATGTTGCTACTGAAAAGGAGTTGGACTTGCCGCCGGCAAGGGTTCTAGAAACTCTACGACATATTACGGCGCTGAATTCTCTAGTGGTAACGGTGATCCAGTTGACAACAAACAGTGTTCTTCCTGCCGCGGCAGACGTCGCCGTTCTGTTTGAATGAGACATCGCTTTTAAAAGAAACGAAAGCTTTGACCAGCGACCTAGCTGTTTTCCTCGTGGCATGATACTGTACAGCCAGGAGATCTTTCGGCGTTAGTAGACGAACTAATAACATCAGCTAGTATAACACAGAACTTCGGAAGACGCAAAAAGAGGCTAATCAGATCAGTATCAACACACCGATCTTCTTCAATAAGACGATTTTGCTATTATAACGTGTGTTGCAGTCTAATACTGCCTGGTCGTCGCGCCTGTGAAACAATATAATAGCATTAAGCGAGAGATGAACTTCGACGTAAGAAGCACACGTACATTTAGAGGATAACGTAGAAAACATGTCGCAAGCATGCAGCCTCTTCATTTTTCATTTCGGTTCTATGCGCAGGGGCGTTTTTCTTTTTATTTGTTTTTATCACTACCTATTTTGTTTTGGGTATTTTCAGATAGAAGAAGCTTCACTCAGCATTTATCGAAGAATATCTTCTCGTAGTGGCTTGTTCGAAACGGTCCTGTCATACAGTAACTATTTGATTACCCCGTATACTGTACATATTATAAAGTTGGCAAATTTCGTAACCAGCGATACATCAATGCCCAGCGCCGCCTGTGATTGATCGCAGTTAATTGTTGCTCGCTATTACGGGTCCGGCATTTTTCCGAGTAACGAAAATAACCATTGTTCTAACCTCTAGATGACGTACTGTTTGTTATTGTGACAATTATTATTGGTTATCAATCGACAGATTAACGCGATTCCGTTGATGCCAACCAACGACATAGAAGCTGGGATTGACAGCGTATCGCGCTCGATCCGACGGTGGCAGAAAACGTGGTACAACGTGGGCGTGCGTACGCATGTAAACACCCTATAACAAGAAGCTAATCAACCGAGCGAGCTCTGATCGATCGACCACGACGCCCTCTGCATTTCCGCGAGAAATAAGCAGAGATTGGCCATTTTATACACGATTTGAATCAAGTCATACGCAATAAAAGATACAAATAAATAGTGTTTGAACATTGAAGTATAGCCCGTTCTCTCAAGGGTTACGTGTGTCTGTGTTCGTCCATAGTAGAACTTTCACATAAACAAGTTGAAACAAAATGGCACAGAAAACGCTACTATACGACATTGGAAACACTATTACCATTTTGTATTTGTGTGATTAGAAGTTGTGCTTACAAGCACCGGCACCGACTAGGTGAGGAACGAGCAGGTATCATTCGTTTCGTCTCGTAATAATTACTTTAGTAGCATGCCGTGGTGTTCGTATATATTGGATTGTCGAAAAAATTGACCGTCTTTTAGTTCTTAATTATTGTTTCAGTTATCAATTATTGTTTAGGTATTAAAACAATTATATCGAGTTAAATAGTTGCCTTTAAATCGACGACCTGTCAATTTTTTGATAATATCATAATCCAGTCCGTTTCCGGATTTTTGTAGTTTGGGTAAAAAAAAAAACACAAAAAGTGAGTTTTGCATAGCAAGAGTGTTGGATGGTAACGAGACCGAGACAAATGAAGATCTCCCTCAAGAGTTTGCTCAATTTTCGCCATGTAACGATAGGTACGTGTAATCGTTTCTAATCAGGCATTGGTGTTTATTTCTTTTCCAATAGTTTCTTATAGGTTATCGACAGCGATGGTTTAAATCAGTCACTTTGTCAAAGGGCAGTAATTCCATCAAACACATAACATCACTTTGTTAGGCCTAATCTGAGAAATGCCCTGCAATGTACCTTTACATGTTTGTCGTATGTGGTCCACCTTTTATCACTATCGACCAATCGCTTTAGAAATAGTTTGTTTTCATTGTAGTTCTCTAGAGCTCCGTGAATAGGGGTACGGTTCGCATTACTTGATTTGCGTCGAACACTGAGCCATCTTTGTTTAAAAATCATTCAGAGTTATCGGGTGACAAATGTTTCGGAACCATTGCTGCCTGTCGTTCGCAAAGATCTGATCAACTTTTTCAGTAATCGATCGATCGATCAGGTACGAATTTCCCGAACGAAAACTTCAGAAACATCACGATTACGCAGCTGCTTAATTCTAATCAGCACGAATCCATTTGTAAGTCTGCGCAGCACCTGTGCCTTTACCTTTTGTTTTTTTTTTTTTATCTATCTGTGAATTTTTGCAGAAATTTCATTTATCTTTCAGATGCTTTGTCTGAATTGCAAGAGTTTTAACAGATCTATATAGTTTTCTATTAACGGCTTATGTTTTTATAATGTTATTATACCTCAACGTCAGTTTTTAGTAGCACTCTCATATATGATAACTATTCAATTAAACAAGTTTCATTGTATTCTGATCGTTATAAAACACTAATTAATGATCTATTTTCGCTCATTGCTACAACAATCCCGCTTGTGGCCACAATCATGTACATATTGGCGTTAAATTGTACATATATATATTCGAGATATATATTAATACGCTCATAATAACATCAAGAAGTCACCGACCAGCACATAGGATTGCCCGCCAACGCCAAATTCTCAGAATTCAATTAACGGAGATCAAAATTTTACTGTCCTGCCCGCCAGTTACCTGCTTCCATGCCTCATCGCATCTTCTCAATTCTTTTACTGCAAACTCATGCGGACGTCAAGTTACTATCTACCCACAGATTGGCGTTTCTTGAAATGCCAATCTTTCGATAGGTAAGACTGGAAACGCGTTTGGTCAACAAGGCGAACGTAGCGCGGAGTCAGTCATATTGGCAGCCACAGGAGCAGCTGTAACAGCAGCAGTAAACCGTATTTTGTTCGGGACGACCGCCGAGTCCGTAGTACCATCTAGCGTGTCATACGGTATCACGTTGAGCCAGCGTATGGCAACATGCGCCAGCATGGAACCGTATTTTTTATCATTGACCGCGACGAATACTCAAATGGCAACACGATGTCAACCTATTCCGCTTTGAACAAGGATTTATGCGGAATACCGATGAACGGAAACCTCTTACGGCTTACCGCCCCTACGAGTCACAGGCTGCCCGTGACCGTTCCTGCCTGATTCGACTGTGCAGCTCCGTAGTATTTAGCCAAAGTAAAGCACAGTCTGGTAGGCGAACCGCGAAATCAACATATTCAAAGCGGGATTCCCAGGCAAATTAATTAATTTTGCAGTAAATCATTGCATTTACATTCAGAGCAGATTTGACCGCGGAAGCATCGTTGATACTGCTGATGAATGTAACAACAATGGGCATGATTTTAGATGGACTTAGACACAACCCAACAGTAAAAAAAACTACAGCTGCGCCGTCTACCAGCGACGTAACATCCTCGTAACAAAAAACTATTCCCCCCCCCTCCCTCTCGCTCTCTCCCGCCCTCTCTCCCGCCCTCTTATTAGGCGGTGGCTCCCTCAATGTTGATTTTTTCGGTCGAACAAGAAAGCTGCGGAGTATTTCGAAAGAAAAGGGCCGTTGCGGACATGGCAAAGATTTCGAATCATAGACTGTTAGTTGAATTACGTCCCTTAGCAAAATACATAGATTCGCAAAATGCTGTTATTAATTGATATGTATACGTTCGTACACTTTCTAACCTAAAGCTGCGACCAGTAACAAGTGCAACTAGATATAGTGTTAGGGACACCAAAGCATATATGCACGCGTCGCGCACCATCGTAACAGCTGTGGCCTGAAATAGGCATGTATCGTGATCTAAGTGTCATTGAGTCGATTGGCATGGCTTTATATCAAAATCACCGATGACTAAAGTGCCGAACTTGTCCAATGAGACCCATCTAACATGTTACATGTTAAATACGCGTTAGTCTTAGACACCTCGATTGCACGTAGTACTGATGCATACCTCTAGCCTGAATTCAGATGTTTTGATGTGTATTTCGTTGCAATACCTTTCCCAAATACAGGGTCGACAAATTCAGGAAAAGCTTAGAAGTAACTTTCTATATTAGTAGACAGTTCTGGATACTTCTAAAATTCAATAGATGATATGGTAGTGATGTTAACAAATGTCGCTCACTTGTACCGAGCTCTGTACATGCTCGAGTTCATTTGCATCTCATTCGAAAATACTAGCAGCATAGATAACTGTGTTATTGACGAACCTATGCGCTTAGGCCAAGTACTAAGAGAAAAATTGTTCCGCACCCTGATCACATGTAGGACACCTACAGCAGAAAGAAACAATCTCGATACCTCGAATAAAAATACTCACTTCCTAACGATGCATTAATTATAATTTTTGCTTCTTTATGCCGTAGGATCGAACGGAGTTCGGCTTATTGTCTAGTGGCGTGCTGAATCTGACATCTATAATGAGCATTCAGAGCTACTAGATGTCCGTCAGGTAAATAATAGGAGCGGCCGACGTCGTCGATGTTTCTTCGGGTACGCCTTAATTATAAGTATATATAAGAAAGATGCATTATATTTCAAAAAGATATAAAAATACCAATTTAAGGTCAGTTGGGTTTGATGCATCGTCTGCTAGGCCTATAAAGTTTGTCCATGATTAATATTGATTCATACTTTTCGTTTCTTCAGCTTTGCTGGTAACGCTCGAAAGCTCCATAAATCCAAGTACAACAAAATATTCCGATATTGCGTCATATGCGTCGATTTTATAACATATATTTGGGCGATTTTCCATATGTTATCCAAGAGATAGGACCAAAGGGCGAGGAATATATATATATATATGCCAGGTAACTGAGCGGCTATAGGATTTAACCTGCGTATTGGTTGTCTTTACTAGATATCGTGTTTTGACCGTTCGACTTCTGCACATGAATAAACTCTACCGAATCGTATCTTTCTTCTCTGTTCTTCAAATGTCCCCGTCTTCTTTCCTGACTCGTTTTAAGGTCTGCATGTTATACCTTGTTCGGAGAATTTTTGGCAGTGCTCACTTGCGTTATGGCAATAGTGCAGTGAGCGAAAGGATAGAATCCTTAAGCTAGTTTATAGTTGCTTAGTGCGACCTTGAGCTGAACTTCGGTGTAGTTACTTTATTATTATACTGCTGTTAGTCGACCGCGATTATCCTTGTCGGTCTGTTTCAGTTAGCCATTGCATTATGAAGTTGTCCCTAGCAGACTACAGACATTAAGTTTTCAGCCGGAGAATTCGTGCAGAGAAGATTTAGCCCTACATGAAAGGTCGTAGACTTCAACAATTTCATACAAATATTATAGCGCCCACAAAACCAAACGGGTAAGTAACGATTTTACGGAATTTTCGATCGTTGCCTTTAAGATGATTCGTATTTGACTTTTGGAAAAAAATTAAATTTATTATGTAAGGAATAGAATTATTACTATTTGTTCGAAATAAATTTGATATTTTCTAATAAAATAATCCAATGTTCGTATTGTGGGTTGTTAGAACACATAGGGTGTGTGAGCGTTTCAATCAACATCCGCAGTTGCGATGACAGCCGCGGGCATTTCGAAGGCATCACCATTTGCGCACCGGCCTGGCGAACTATTAGTCCAACGGTCCGCGTGCATCCGCTGCCCACCATGGATCTGACACTGGCCGTTACATCAGAGCCCTGGTCACATTCAATCGTGGGCCTGCTACGGTTTAGCTACTTAAATTGCGCAGATATAGACTGTTATTGAAAAACAGACACCTCCCGCACAATAGCTCGGTGGGGAAGACACTGCCTCACACAAATCTTGCTCGACCGTTGCATCCCATAGATAGGCGCCCTGAAGCTCAGGGGTGGTGCAGCAAGCAGAAAAAGTGTTTTTTGTGGTTACGATAATACGGCCCGAACGAATCGCAATGCCAGCTAGCAAGATGCTGTCTGTTACCAACAAGGGGCCAGCCGGCCAGCCAGGTGAATGCTTCGCGATAGGGGGCACCATACGGAACCTAAGTGGCCTCTAACCTCACCCCACGTTCTCCTGACCTCCTTCCCTTTCAAGTACTTATGCCGGTACTAGCTCTGGCACAAATATTGCTGTCGACATCGATGGGAGTTTAGTAGAGTACTACACCGATTACTTCTCCTTGGGTTTTTTTCTTATTTCCGATACAGACTTCGCTTTTACATGATATGAAGTAAAAAAAGGAATACGGCTTGCTATGGGGTTTTTGTCGACAGATGCAGACTTGTTCTAGCACCGATCGTATGCTGCTACGGCTTAGCGCGGTGACTGTCTGGCCCACAAAAACGCCCCAGAGCAAGCGATCCCCAACAACCCACAGCCCGATAACGAAACTGGCCGACTACGGCAGGTGAGTTCCTCTAGTTGCCTCTAGTTTAAGGGTTAACTCGAGTAGTTCGGTCGGTTCAAGCCTCACGAGCCCCCTACCCGCCAAATCAACTCACTCCTTATAGAGGTGCCTCACCCCAGTCGAAAACTGGGAGAGCGCCCATCGTCAATAAGAAGGCCCATGGATAGATTTTCTAAGGAGTACCGCGTAGAGCAAAGTCAAGAAAACGAGAGCATTTGCCTACAGCGAACATAGGAACAAAGACCTCGGAAAGACTAGCGTCAGAACGATCCACCGAAGACGAATAAAAACTGCATAAGCTATCGCTTCTTATAGGCAGTGCAGATGATAATAGCCATGTTACTCTAATGGCTCTCTCCAGCTGGGCATCGACCTGGTGGTCGTCATCGGAGGTTCCCGTCCGAGAGAGGGCGGAGGTTCCAAGATCTAAAGACGGCATCGGCGCTTTCGGGCAAACCTTGCTCTCACTGCTGGACCGTATGCGATACAGTCTATCTTTTGCTAACGGCGAAATTAACTACGAGACTGAGACAAAGTGTCAAAAGAACCGACGTGAAACTTCCAACTTACAGCGTTGGAAACGACGTGTCGAGGGCCAACATAGGATATCCAAAGAAGACAAGCTGATTGGTATTTGAGCTGTATGTTCAGACGACAATTTCTACAGAGAATCAGTAAATTTCTCTTCTACATTTCTAAAATACCCGTAGTTTGACTGCGCACACATGCGCAGTAGATAAGGTAAAACATGTATTTTAATGAACGTAGGCCACGACGATCACGCGTGATGACCAGCAGATCTGTCCGAAATAGGGGAATAGCCTTGGCATACATTGGTATGACGATAAAGCGCTTCTTCCGCCCACGTAAATTGTCTGCAAATAGATAACAAGTACTGGGCTCAATTTTTAATTAGAAGAATATCGATGTCGCGAACGAGTAATTAAAAAATGTCCTTCAATACAGACAGGTCGACATATATCGAGCACGTAGACACCTACGAAACTTAAATCGCATCCACCCGTACATGGGACCGCTCAATAACTAATTAGTTTACAATTCAATATTTATTTTTCTATCAATAACGATAGCAAACAACGCCGTTGATTTGTCCTATAAACTACTCTGCTTTTGGATAGTTTATAAAAAATGTATTATTATTTTGATGAATTTTACAAAGTTTCACTGTTATTATATATTTACGGCTTTAAAGTGATTCCAGTCACTTGAAGAGGATAGCGCCTTAAGGCCTATGAATCTCGTCGACTCCATGAACTTCCCAGTGTGTTCTGTTTGATACATCTATAGATTTGTAATTATATGATCTGTTAGCAGTTGCAATACTTAAATTGTAAAAAAGTTTGATTTTTCATTTCTCTCTAGAACTATTCATTAGCGGTACGTTAGCATACGATCTACATGAGCTTGTCAGTATAGATGACACTGTACCTTCGTATCTGTTCCGTCGGTATAACTGTGGACAACAACATCTGGCATACCACATCCTACCACTGCAAATGACGAACGGCTTATTTGGCAACTTGCGGCGTAGTATAGTATTTCCCTTGCTTCGTGGAAATCAACACAACTCGGGCGACAGAGCGCGGCCAGCCGTTGCTCGCCATTGGCTTAGCGCGACGTTGCTGCCATCGGAAACGTCTATAGCGTTCGCTGTAGGCAATTGGCGTTCGTTTTCACGATGACGGCAGCCGTCTTTGTACGGATGTATAGTGCCTTGTTGCCTTCCTTCCTGCCGCTTTGCCCACTGATCCCAGTTTGCCGGTGGACCCGCGGGGCCAGTCATTCTTTGTTGGCATCCGAGTAAGCCTATGCTATGCGTAAGATCGCTGAGAACACGTAAAGGAAATGCGATAACGTGATAACAACTGACCGACCACCCGTTCACATACAGAGTACATCCGGTTGCTCTCCTCGAAAGAGATGATGGTGGCGGCGATGGTATCGAATCGGGGCCGTTATACGTGCGCTGTGGAACGTGCTGCACTCACAGCGTGTGGTCGAGTGCGGACGGCGCGGCGACCCATGCCAGCGTTCGATAGTGGCTTGGCAGGGACGTTGTAGCAGCAATAAATGCTATTGTCTTAGCTGAGAAGAACGATCGTGTGATCTGCTCAATATCGTTTGCTCAACATAGTGTAGATATATGTATACGGTATAGAAGATCTGTTCCATCCATCAAATGAGCCTGATCAACTAACTCCGGTAGCTTACCCCACAGAATTTTACCCCTGTAAAACAGTATGCACGTCCATATGAGACACGGACTAAATTCTATAGTAAGTTGAAGAGTGTTCGATATAATTTATATCATCATAACTATGGTGGGATTATAAAATAACTTCATTGTACTTTCACTAGACGAATTGATTGCCTTTGATGATGAAGATACTAATTTTGATGTTTTCATCATCAAAACTGACATCCAGTGATGAGCACGTTAATTTCAACTTCCATCCTCTTCTACCAATCAGCTTAAGAAGATTCAGCTTCAGTACTCTAATCCGAACGGGCCGTATTTACCATCGAACTCGTTCGTCCTTCTACGGTAATCCATTGTCATCATTTTTTTTCGCTAAAGTAAATATGTCAGGTTTTGCGTCCGGCGCCGTTGTTAAGCATTCTATCTAACGGCTAATTCACAGCATGAAATGAGGTGTGTCTTCTCGGATTCGAGCCTAAACCACTACGTGTCCCTCGAGTTTAACAAGCAAACACATTACACAGTACGCCATCGACTTCGGACTTCGAATCTCGTTACTAATGCTACCATCACTACCGTACCTAACGTCAGATTTTACAACGCCGTTTACTTTTCTGGTTATCTTTTTGCAGTCCTGTGTGTCTGTTTCGACGTTGTCGGTACAGACTACCTCTCGTTATAATCATCGTCAGCCTTATCAAAATTTATCCAACAACATCTTTCTATCTATCTATCTACCTACCTACCTACCTACCTATCTATCTGTCTCGATATACTCTCTATTGTTCTCGCATTGCCTTTCTGTCTGGCGGACCACCAGTGACGATGCGTACAATGTCGCCGATTTATAGCTGAATGAAAAGAAAGCTGAAATAGGAAACGCATGGCCCTATTAGCATTAGAGAACAGTCCAGCACAATATGGCAAGCGACAATGTGACAAATTACTGCGATAATTTCAATAATGACGACCCGGCTGAAGGCATTGTCACTCGCGCGCCCTCTGGTCCTGACGACTTTGTTTTCTCGGCTGCGGTTATGGGGGGGGGATAATCTTCTTCACCCAATTACTACGGCAGATGCAGTCACTAATAATAATAGTGGCGAAGACAAAGCAATGCATCTCTACCTGTGCTACAGATATCGTTCCTCTGCCATTCATTACGCGGTTGTTCCTGCTACTAGCCTACATGAGTCCGTATAGCGACTATGGATTCCTGACTGCCACTGGAATCAGCGGCGATTGTTGCTACGGCGAGCTGCAAAGGCCGCCAGTCTCCATTGGCAGTCCGCCATCCTGGTAAGTGATAAAAAAACGAAATGTCTACGGCCATCAGAGTACCGTACGATGCCATTCTGGCTCAACGTCAACGTGAGATGAGCTCAAGTATTGGCTATCATATCGTAACACCACGTACGGACCTTGCCACGGTTGCCGCTGTGTCCGCTAGCGGACACAGCAGTGCCCTGTTGACATGAGAGCCATTTCTGCCCCCACTACTTTTCCCCATAGGTGATGCAGCAAGCACACGACCCCTTTGCCTCGCCCATAGTGTGCCGCAGTTCACGCCGTGTCAATGGTAATTGGGGTAGAAGCTTCAGAATGAACGTGGGCGAAATCACCGTACGGCACGCACTACCGCCAGACTGACGTAGCGCACAAGAATGGAACAAAGCAAGAAGCGAATGACGACTCGAAAGCGTGGAACGGGTTGGTGATGAGCAAGACTGGGGATCAGCAGTAAATAAAAAAAGAACACGGGTAAGGGAAGCGTGCAAATAACAAGGACGGCAGCCCAAAATCGCAGCGACGCGTACATAGCGTCCACGAATGATCAGCTAACTCAAGACGACAGCGAGTTGGCAACGGCTGGCGAAATGGGTGGGTGCGTTTTGTCGACGATACGAAAGGATATCAGATTAAACGGAAATCCCTAGACATAGGACAAGATATTATTTTCCTAGGGGATCTTTGGTCGGGTGGCAGCCAGGCTTAAGTATCGCCTGGCTAAGCCTTAGCTTACTTCGAACTTTTTTCTACAGTAGAAAAAATATGGACCCTGTGTCAGCAGAATCGTCCGCAGGTTTCGTCGATGGACGAAGATAATGCTTAGCCATAGGCTGAATACACAGCGATAACTGAATCCAGAGGTGGAAAGTAACATATTTGTTTATAAAGTTTACTGTGAATGGTCCGCTGTTCAGAGCCTGTTTTAAGGATTAATAATAGAAACAATTGGAGACAGGGCAGTGAATCACCTTTAGATGAATGATGCGAGTCTTCTGTTTCGACCGTATTGAGAATTCATAGCAATGCTGTAAGGATATCGTAATCATTGTTTCTGCTTTGATTGGTCTTTGCTTTGAACTCGGTTGCCTGGTACCTGTCAAACAAAATACTGACCCGGTTCATATGAACAAAGTATTTACTACCATGTTACTTGTTTTCTCATATTTTTATCTGATGCCCCTTTTTGTAGGCTTCAATTATAGTCACTCACTGGGCCTTTTTTTTTTATTTCATCGTGTGCCATGTAGCAAAAAATATTTTTTTATAAGTACATGCTAACGAATTGCTTGATGTCAAATTTACCTAATGGCAATAGAGTTATTGCCGCCACAACAACGCGTTTCAATTTCAGGTGCCTGGCTCAAATGTGATTTCGTCTCTCGTTTATACGAACAAACATCGCAGTCTCGTTTCTCGCGGTGCTCGTTCTTCATAATATCGGTACGGCTGCAACGGGATGGGCAAGAATCGACTGATTTTCTGTGGCACGTTACGTGTCGTCGATACGCCTGAAACTGTCGGCCTTTTATATATTAATATCTGATCCGAGTTGGTATTACTAACATCGCGCTAAGTCAATAGTGTGTTTTTCCTACTGATGGGGCAAATTTAATATTGACAAATATTTAATTCACTGCTGTATTATCGATCCGTTTTATAACTGTGATTATGTCAAAATGAATAGGAACTGCCATTGCTCAAGCCTGATAGATAAGATAAAGGCCGAACGCCAAACTGGATGGATATGCCTTCTGCCCATTATAGTAAAGCTAGATATATTTGAAATTCTCCTTTAAATTTGTTGTATGAAGGCCAGGATTGATCAACAGCGAGTTTAGTTTGACTTGCAACCTTGGTTTCAAAGGGCGCAGAGAGAGTTTCCGTGCGGGACTCCTGCGAGTCTGTATTGCCGCACATTAACGATCTGATTGACGGAGCAGATATTCCTTTGGCAGTAAAAATAAACCCAACGTAGAATCGGCCAATGATGTTTTCATTTCTAGGTACAGCCAATAAACTAGGTAGGATATACCTAAGGATTTTCTGTTTTCTAGAGTACATGTGGTCGCTCGAGAGCCCGGAAGTACTGCGATATTTTCGCCGAGTGTTGTCTGTGTACTCAACGACTTGTAGTTCTAAACGAATGCAAACGTACCGGACACCCAGAGGATTGCCTTCTAAAGAAGGACAGTTTTTGACGTTCAGCTAAAAAGAAAAGTAGAGTTTGAGTAGGCTTATTTTCATATACTCTATCTAATTTTTAGACTGGTCCGCATCTCAATTCAAATGTTCGAGCAGAAATTGCCTAGCATATACTGTTTTGAAGTCGATATTAGCGAGGGACATAAACAATGCTAACCCACGTCATAAAGGAACCACTCTTGTTTGGTCCTCACGGCTAAAGTTCATCAAGTAACTTGTATTTACTTAACGAATAAGTAAAAATAATTACGTCACTGCAATACGATCATTCTAGATAAGCAGATTTACTTTAGAGTTCATTTATACAAGAATCTCGGACGATTCCATGCAAAACCGCGAGCTGAAGTACGCCGATTGCCACCTGGACATCCAAAATCAGCTATTCTCACACTAACGCATGTCCATATACACTCACACAATAGATTTATATCTAAAAAAAAAGTAAAGATATGTTTCTGTACGGAAGGCAAAATATATCTGTACCAAATAGACGTATAGTCGAAATTTCGGACATGAAATGTGTTGCCTACTTTGAGTCTATCGGTCAGGCTCAGTCGGAATACAAAAATGGATCGTGTATATATAGTTAATGGTCTAAGATCTATATCGGATCTGATCGCATTATGTGGTAGGTCTCTAAGCTCGTTTAAGCGCTACTTGTCCAACTATTGTATATTCGACTGCATAAGAACCGATCAGAAGTTTCCCCTATGGAACCGGTTAATTTAGTTGCTTGAATTGAATAGTCTACGCGAAGTGGTCGAGTTTTTTTTCTTACGAAATTATATAGGAAAACTAACCGGGTACAAATATGTGCATCGTTTCTTATAAATAGAGTGAGCTCAAGCAACTACGTACTGTGTTTTCTACACGTTATTGACTTCAGTCATGTCGGTTTCCTTTTATTCGTAAGGGTGATCGGCGGTAGACCTTCGACCTCGTTAAGCTGAAATCTAAATAGAAAAAAAAAAGTAGGAGATATAATTGTAAAAAAAAACAGCCTACACCCGTGTATAATTTGACATATATTTCAGAAGAAGTAATTATCTGTACCACTGTACACTATACGATATGTTTTCAGTCGATTCAGGAACCACTGACTGAATGGGTCGTCTCAATATGCGGCTCGTATTGAAGAACACATAAATTGCATCACAATCTAAATGAGACAAAATAGGAAATAGGTAGGAAAACAGCTAATAGCTAGATATGCTTGATTTCTATTTTTGCTTCAATGAAGAGATTTTTCCTGAATTCAGGTAGCTTTCACATCCGTCTTGTGCATCAGTAACAGTTGCAGGACAGAACAGGATCAATCTTTAGCTACACCTAAATGGATATAGTTTATGCGTTTGTGGAAATTTTTTTTCCAAAGAGATATATATTTATATTAACCTACACAAAACAGAAACGCGTTTCAGGACGGTGCAACTTTTTCCAAAGGAAATCACGCTGTTCAACCGTCGCTGAACTCCAACAGAGTGTTTATATTTATTATATATATACACCCAAAATAATAACTGTCGTAACTTTTCTCCAGTTCGGAAGAAAGATTACTCGGCAAGTGGCCTTTCGATCCGAGGCGGCGACCAGCAATGTTGTTAATGGCTCACCGTATCTACAAGCAAAACCACCCCCAACAGCTACCAATGCTACCCCCTTTTCGATAACTCTTCTTGCATTCTAATATACTATATTTTATAGGCCATCCACGTGAATCGAATATCTGCGAGATTTAATGATTTAACGATGAAATACTTCTTAGTACAGATGCTAGCGGAAACACGTTCCTTACTCTCATTGATTATTGCTGTTGTAGGACAATACTCGTTCATTTTTCGGCCATGGCCTGTTTCTGATTTCGATGTATTATCCAATAAACGGGTGAACAACGTGGGCACATACTGTTCACATAATACCACACGCATACAACATAATGACCACTGCCAATGTTCACAGACGGTCATTTCGTGCTGTAGTACAACGTAGCATCGGCATTGCTTGAGCGTTGATCCGACGTCCGGCATCCGACGACACTCCGGAAGCGATTCGGTAGCGGTATCAAAACAGATCCTCACTTCACCACTCACTAGGCCTCCCTGAGCCTAGGCCATTGTATCACAACAAAAAAAAAAAGAAAAGGTTTACCTGGTTCCCGGTCATTCGATGAGCCGGGAATAGACCTGGTCATTGGATGCGCACGAAAGACTTCACTCGTTCGTGACACTGGCCAAACACCGCCGGTCGCCCACTGTACATTATAGAAAGTTTCGATCGGTCACCAGGCGCCAAGGCTAGCTAACTGAAACGTTCTAGCTCAGCGTAGAGCGTTCATAGCACACCTATTCTACAACGCTCTTGTTTAGTGCTGCGTTGTAAACCCATCGCCAAATAGCTGTCGGTTATTTGGGTTATTTTGGCGCTCGAATCGCTTTTAGCACCGGTAGTAGAGGGGGTGGCGCTGGTAACCGGGAACGAACCTTCAGTGCACGTGTGTCACACTCAACAAACATTGCATGCCACTCGATTCGGCCTGCTTCTATACAAACCGCATAGTATCCGGCTTGAAAAATCGGTAGACACACATATACTTACCTGATGGAGCTACAGTGGTTCAATCCCAGTAAATGGGGTCACTTTGGGGCTACGATTTGCCGTGTCGCTTTACCAACGATGTCTTTAATTTTCGGTTTGTGCCCCGGACGCAGTGTTATTTGGGTTACGTACGCGATTCTTCCGATTTCTGTTCGACTCTCGCAAACGGCTACATAAACAGGGCTAAGAAGTGGTATGGAAATACCGGTGAGACAAACGTTTCTAAATGTGTCGAGGTCCCGTAAACTCAGACCGGAGGCCGTGACGTAGCTAATAATAATATGCTTCAGCAATTTATGTTCGTTTTACTTAGTTGTATTTTATGTATACCATGTATATGATGGTTTTGATATTTCCATCAATGAGAAATGTGTAAATAAACAACGAAAATAAAAGATACAACATGAAATCCAATGTCGGTTTGCATAAGGTTAGAGTACAGAAGATAACTGAAACGATGATTTTTAAAAACAACTAAAATTGGAGGAGCTCTATGTACTAGATTTTTAGCGTGGTGGGTTTTTAGAGTAATGTCTATGCTTCGTGCATATTGGGTTTAGTATTCTATAAATGCAACCCGCTATTCCAACAGACGAAACCTTGAGCTTCGGCATAGTCATGTCGAAAATGGATGTGACCAGTTGATAGCTTGTTGAAGCGACAAACAACGACAGCTACAGATGGAAACCTTTTAGCAAAGTTTGATACTTGAGTCGCCAACAAAACCGCCCGTAACCTATTCGTACAAACAAACCCCCCGCTGGTTGTTAATCGACAGTAATTAGCGAAATTTTCGAGTCCGACAAACTGGACTAGATCCTATTGGTTCGACATGGCCACGACACCGTCGAAATTCCTGTCCACTCGCCTAGGGTGACCCTTGACCCCCTTTGTCTCGCGAGCCTGATATTCGTCGAGTTGGGCACCGTGCTGTTCACCTAATATCCACAATATTCATACTCAACAGGGGCTTTCGCAGCCTGCTACTGTCAATAACGAAGCTGTCCATCAGGTTAGTTTTCTGTAGATTGATTCTGCCCATCTGCTGAAAGATATTAGCCGC
>NW_019214327.1:0-31349 GCF_002532875.2 Varroa jacobsoni
TAATCGGTTGCCATGCGCCAATTCGCTCGTTAACTACTCATTGGTTGAAAACATAAAATGCTTGTGACATGTTTATAGGCGAAAGCGTGGACTTATGGAAAAAGGCTGGTCTCTGTTATGTTTGTATGTAAGCGAATGTATATGTGCTCTTGGTGTCGTTCGATATAATCGCCAGTAACGAAAGAATCTAAGTAAGAATGTTCGTAGAAAATGTTTCCTACTGCACAGTACGACCAAATTGTATGATGGCAGCAGTATTTTCTACAATTTTTACGACCATGGACTTCAAAAGTTAGCTTGACATTGAGCATTGCACAAAAACTTAGTATCATTTAGCATACTGAGAATTAATCTTCGGAGTCAGGGTTCGCTTAATTTATGGCTGCAAATCTGCCCAGCTGCAAAAACTCCTATCATCTCTATTTTTGACCTGTTTACCTGTACTTTACTGATCCAACTTGAAGGCCTTCTAGCTCATCCTAGATCACATGGATGATCCAAGCTGAGTTCTCATTGAGCGCAGTTGGGTCGTCAGCATACTGGGTAAGCTTTACATGCTGCAGCACCTTGAATATACCATCACTCAATATATTCATCGATGGCGTGGCGGAACCTCCCTTTTTCCTTACGCCATGAGTCTCACGTAGGAGTATAACTTCAACGCCCTACTGTTCTTGGCGCTTCTGAAGGATCTTTCAACGAAAGTCCGCAGGCACAGAAACCTTGTGAAAATACACTTGCACGCCAATAACTTTATAAATTTGAGGAGCTGTTTTCAAATCGGTTGAACTGCGAATTTGGCGAAAACGGCGACTATAAAGATTGGGAGGGAAGGGCATACTGCTTCCAAGACGCGTTTTCTATCGCGGAATCGTCTTCTTGCTTACGTGAACAATTTTTCCCATTTCGAGGTACTTCTTTGATTCGATGGTAGAAGGTTTTCACGTCCAAAAAAATGCGGAAAGGCAACGGTAGCGAAGTGTACCGTCAAGAAAGCCATCTCCACTCGCTGACTATCGGTTTTCGTATGTTCGATCTCAAATAGCTTTACTAGTTGCCTACAGGCTATGAATCATATCGGGGACTTGTTTGTTACAATCATAAAGCATCTAAATAGGTTCAAAGCTATTTATCTTAAGTGTATTCTTCGACTTCACCGCACGGTTTAAAATCGGCTCATTTATCTTCTCGCTGAAACAACTTTGTTTACCGAAGACTCAGAACAACGCGTTCATCTACCGTCTACTACGACTTGGCAACTTAGCTGTTTAATATAAAGTTCTACATATTAGGAACTATGATAAATCGCGCATAAGTAGCACTTGCAACTAGCTACGGAAAGCATAGCTTTCGTCGTAAGCTCTGTGCCCCTGAGAAATTTGAATCAATATATTATAAAAGAGTGGGCCACCTGTTAAATCTGAACCACTGATGTCCGCTACGATCCGCCACATAGGTAGCGCTTAGCTCATCTTTTCTTGCCTTCAGTTAGTTAATCTGTTTATAGAACAACAAGTCCAAAAGCGCTGCCATAGCAAACAGCCCTTCTCCGTATTTCTTTGTAACTCAACGTTCTTAATTACGCAAATACGAATTACGAAATAAAAGCAGGCAGGTCAATACAGATTGATTCTATGTCCACTCATCGTTCGAGTTCAACATTTTTCAAGTAAGTCTTTTTCCCGTTGGTGAATAACTTCACGAACCGAAACAGCCATGTCCGGTCTCATGAAACATAAATAGTTCGACCTGAACGATCTAAAATTTACTTCAATTAATAAATATTAAAAATGAATCAAATATTTATTTGAATAATTTACTTTCCATATGACTATTGTATTTCCTGAGATTTTTGTAGGCTGAAGTACCAGCCAATAGGAAAGTAAGGCTAAAGTCAAGATTAAATATGGAGTCAACCAACACTGGAGCATATAAACGAGGTTATGTCCAAACAAAAATAAACTGCCTTCGTGCATGGAATTGATAAGACCAGTTTGAGTGTATATAAAAGACTAAAAGAAAGTATGAAAAACCAGAACAATACAACACGCTATGCGTTAGAAAGATGGCTTCTCTGCCAGTAGAAAATTTGCTAGAAGAGTACTATAAAAATTATGTATAGCGAGCTAAATTATGGTCTAGCAAGGAATACAACCATATAATTTGTATGCGCGTACGTCTACGCTGTAGGCAAACAATTGGCTCCGCAGCTTCGAAAGCTCCGTAATAGATTAATGGGTAACGTATTTGCTCTCTAACCTTGTCGTTCAAGTTCGGGTATCGACACTGTACGTTTCTGTCAAGGAGCCAGCCGTTTGATGCAAAGTCTAACGGTTACACTGTAAGACTGAAAGAACTGTGAGCTCGAAACACACAGGTTCTTCAAAAGGAACCCAGAGGTCAGCATCGCAATGCCGGAGGTCACCAATCTCTCAAAAGGGATTGGTTTTAATATTAAAAAAAAAAGTATCAATAAATTCTTCGAGAATTTAAGACGTGTCAGGAGAAAATTTTAATTCGAACTCAAAATATCTAATGATGACGAGACTAAGCGCTCGACAGCGCACTAAAGAGCACAACTGGCAAATAGTCTCGTTAAGCGCGGCGAGCAATTTCTGTCGAAGCAGTAATCTTTTGCCATCAAGGCAATACAATGCGCCCGTTCTTTATGTTTTGTCGGGTAAAATACAATGAGGTCTTATCCAGATGAATCAAACGGAACTATTTATTTTAGTCATTGATTGTTTGAAGTGTCTCGTCAAATTACTACAACATTTTTTGCAATACGTAACTGTCTCCCAAAAAAAAAATTAAGCTTTATTTTATTTTAGATGATTGCGGAAATCACGTGAACATTAAAGGGACTCGCTTTGCTAACGAGCACAGAATAACATTGTTGACTATTCCACTGTACTACAGCGACAGGCTGTAACTGTTAGACATCTCAATCGTTTCGTCATTTAAGAGCACTGACAGTGATTTACTCCAACAGGAAAGAAATTACATAGAGCCAACGTAGGTTTAAGCACTTCGCAAAGACCATCGACGTCCACATGATCGCAAGCCGCTCTAAATTCTAACGAAAGTATATTGATCTATAATATTTGTCAAAATATAAACGTAGCTCTTGTTGTGGTAGCCTTGATCATTTAAGATGTCGTTGGCACCTTTGTGGGGCTCTTCATGCGATAACTAGACTAAAGTTAGCCCCGTCAAGAGGAAGTATTCGTAAGAGAGCTTCGCCGAACAGTTTACGCTTTGTGATTTTAGAGATGAGACACAACTCGGCAGCCGGACGATTGGCACGTACGTAACTTATCACTACATTTTATAAATTACATAGTTCAATAGGCATTCGGCTTAGCACAACATTTTGATCAGCATCCAACACTAGCCATAGTAGTAAATAAACACACTAGGTAGTCAGTGTATTTACCGAGCAACGAATGTTGTCAATCAATCAGAACTAGGCAGGTTCATTTCTTAGCTTTAATTTAGATTCGGATGGATGATAATCTGTCTTAACTTGGCCCAATGTTCGGGTAAGTTAATCCTCCTTTTTGCAGACTTAGCATAGTAGTTTAAATTAGTCAGAATAGCCAAATAACGTTACTATGTTACTACAAATCTGTATGTTACGTACACTAAATCTTCTCCCTAATATTATACATACAATTTCACATCTAATAACTTATACGTTCATCTCTAGAACGAACGCAAAACCTTCAAGTAACACGCTTTAATCATGCAATCACCGCTCTGTCCATTTGTTCGAATAATTATTTTTTTCGTTCCGCTCAGGTTAATAGGCTTGTTCGCAGCGGTTTGAACCGGTTCCGAAACATTTAGGGTACTCGACAGATATAACTTCGTATTTACCTGCTAATCTTAGGCACAGGTTATAATTTGGGTTTGGGTTTGAGCCCGACACACTTCGTTTTGTGCTACTACAAGCCGGCCGTCTGAGGGAATGCCAAAATTCGAAACATAGAGACACGGGACAGGAAATAAGGGACTTAACATATAACAATATCTTGAGCTGTAGTGGTTAAATGAGCTGGTTTGTATAGTCGCGGAAATTGATGAGCCTGAGTTATCTTCTCTTTAGAGTTAGCAGCAACAGATTGCACTCAATTTTTAGCTGTACGCCGTGTTTACGGAAACATGTATTGAAATATATGTTTCTTATATATGTATATCACTGACCCAGACGTTGACAGACGTTAGAAGGGAACACCGAAACTGATAAAACTTAACAACAACGGGAAATGAGAAGCCAATAATCACCAGAGTTCTTGCAAGTAAAGAACTTTATCCACTACAGACCGCCTACACATATTGCTTGTCATTGTCTCAGTGGTGCCTTGGAAAAAGTTCGATTGCAGCAACCACAGATGTACGTCATGTCTATTCTTTTGCATGTAACTAGCGGTCAGCTTAGGTATGCTTTTTATAAAAATCAAACTCGCGTTTTAAAAAAATCCTAAAGTTTTTCTAAGTCACTCAAGTTCGTCTGGCCATATGGCAGCCCTTATAATAATCCAGCACGTCTCAGTGTTCGAAGTTTTGTGTTCGGTATCGTCATTAGGCATCCCACCAAAAACGGTTGGTTCTCAGAATCAATCGAAATGTGTTCATGTATGGATTCGAACCTAGACCAAAACGTGTCTATAATAGTAGGCAAACACGTTACCAACAATGCTGCCATGGGGGCCGATATACACACACTACAAAAGCTTCCAAGTCCTTTTCCTAACTAATTAATTTTTCTCACGACACCGGCACCTGGTCGTCTAATGCGGTCAGAGATGTAGGTTTGTAATTTCTCAAACGGGCTCACTAAACTAAAAAGTCTTGCGATTTTTTTGACTTGCTAGAGAGCTACGGTATTGGTGATTTCGCAATATTGGCTTTTATCATATCTGCTGTACGGATTGATAGATCAGTCCGCTGTTATACTTGTTACCGCTACCATCTTCCTATCCTGAACCAACTATAGTTGTTACTCTGTTACAGAATATCGTAGTTTAGTCGTCTAGTTCAACGTTTATCGACCCACCATGCGGACCCATGTGTATATATATATATATATGTGTGTATATACTTTTTTTAGTCAAACATTTCCTCAGTTGACTATTTTTGTAAAGAAAACATTTATATAAATATTCACTATAATTCATTTTTTCATAGCTAAAGCGAACTAGCCCACATTTTCAACAAACAGGTTATTCATATTGGTTTATGAAAATGACGGATGATTTAGAAGCTCAGTCTGCCCCCGTGACAAGATGGAAATCGGCAACAGAGCCTCCGTACCTGAGGATGAACAAACTATCACTCATTGTCATTGAGAAAAAATCTTCTGCAGAAAAATATTTGCCCTCGTAAATTATTTTTTCTACATAATCTTTGCCATTTCAGTCTCATAGATTGTAAGTCTTCCTTTGAAGTATATAGTTGGTTCCGCCGAGCTGTACGAGGTCGAGGCTTAAATGACCCAAAGCTTGCCAGGTCTAGAGTTTGTAGCTTAGTCGAGTAGTACGAAGGAAGCGTAATGATCTGGTCCCTTAAAGCCAACATGATCACATTTGAAGCCTCACACAATTAGCAGGTTTTTTTTTAAACAAGAGCAAATGACTGCAAACTTTCTGTGTAATATATCTCGACGGGTTGGCGCAGACGAAGACGACTATTGTAAAAAGGATTCCGCTTTCTTGTGATGTCGTCTAAGCAATTAGTAGGCGCAGTCAATTTTTGGAGGATCTATTACCGTAATAGACGTCTCGTTTCGATTAAAAATATTTGGCGGAATGAAATTGCATGGCTTCACCAAAGATTTCGAAAAAAACTTTGACTTCGCGTTAGGTATAGTACGTTCTCGCGTGACTTTTAGGCATTGGATAAGGTATCTGCTAATGTAGCCTCTTGAAATGTATCAAACACACAAAACGAATGAATGTATGTTTACGCAAGCTCCTTTAAGGCATCAGTCGTTACAATTTTTACAAGAACCTTGAGCTGTCTTTGAAACTTAGTATTTCTCAAACTAAATCTGCAAACTGTTTCGCTAAAAAAAAAAGCTCACTTTCTATAACGGCAGCTACTTGTCGTATAGTTTCGTGCTGCATTCTATCCCTATCAGTCTTTTTTGTATGTACACGCCATTTTGTGATATCGAACGCACCAGAAGTTAAATATACAACACATTCTACAAGGCAAGGTATAACCTCGGTCACTCGTCCATAAGCAGTGATAGTAGGTAAAATGATTGTCTAATGTATAGAATCTAACGCTGATCAAAGGGACATGGTATTTAAGTAATATAAGAATTTCAAAAATTGGATGCAGTCTCGGTACTATAAAAATAGGGTCGTTTTACTGAGCTGTTGAATAAATCTGCCGAGTAAAATCAAGGAAACAAGCACTCCGAAAAGTACTTATAAAGATTGATATTTGGACCCTGAGTGGGTTGAGAGTCGTTAGTCATCCATTGTTTGTAATTCAACATTAATCGCCAAAATAAAGCACATGTATCGTATTGGCGATAGCGTTCCTCTGTTTGATGAAAATGCCAGTTCATAATTGATTTCAAGCGTCAAAAAACATACGATATGTTAATTTACTTTTCTATTTTCTTTCACGTAAGTTCGAAATAGCCTCAGAATAATATGAAGTAGTGATAAATAAAAAAAAAGGCCGGCTGTTCTTTTGACATCGAGAATGTAATTTCGGCACAGCCAAGGCTGTATTGAAGAAAAGAGTGATTAATTTGCGTTCAATGAAATTCTTACCTTTTCCTTACAGCCTCACTTTTTGGAATCCGGGCAAAGAAAAAATCCAATAGCATAGATTGCACTACATATCCGATTATGTATTAGAAATTTAATAGAAATGAAATTCTAAATTAACGATGCCTGGTTAGAAAGCACAGGGTGGGCCGTATAGACCCACCCTTTTCAAAATTAGGTTGTAATACATGTGCCCTTGTTACAAACGAGATCTTTATTTTTTTACCCCTCCATTGTTTGCTTCCCTGTATATACGCTTAACAGTTGCTGCCTCTTCCAGTTGATTGTAGTGGACCAGCTTTACGTTCGATTCGGGTTTTAAAGATGGTTTCACGTCAAATACAAGTGCATCTTCAACACCTACTTTATTTCGCCTTTTGCTAAGGTCAAAAAGCTGCTGAAACAGCGCAGAATATTTCTGTCGTGTACGGTATCTACGCAATACTTAAACGGGTCATTTAAAGTGATCTTCACAGTACAATAACGGTACTTTGCAACTGCAAGATGAACCCCATCCCTGTCGGGCGCCTGAGGTAGATTTTAATAGGCTGAAAACATTTTTGAAAAAGGGCTGCTAAGAAATAGCGTGTAAATAAACAAGAAGTTAGTCAGTGGTCATCGGCAGTGCAGTCCTATGGTTATCGACAAACAACTTCAATATATGTGATTTACTTAAAGCTTCAGATCATGGGTGTCCCACGAACCAAGTAAACAGTATGCGAAAAACCGGGCTTCTTATATATCGACACTTCGCTTGCAGCGAACAACACGCAGACGAAATAATCATTCATTCCCGGTGTTAAGAGGTGTTTTCACGAAGGTATAAAGCAGAGAAAGGAATGGGTAGCTTCGTGAAATACGCCTCAGATCAGAATCAAGCTAGCTTTTTTTCTCATAAAGACCGTACGTTATGTCTGCTCAGATTGAAAAGTTCTTACACATTAAAAAACGCTTAAAAAGAACAAGACGGTGAATTAGGGTTTTTAGTTTGGAAACTATGGACGAATGAATTTGTGCGCAACTCGTATACCGAAAACTATTACTCTCGTAGTCAATAATAGGAAGCCACATATGGGCTTCCCTAAAAGTCATTTCGGAACAGCTGAAATCCTGATGAGATTCAGCCTCGCTGTACTCATTTTATCGGCGACCTTCAAGCTAGGCAAAATCGTCCTTCTTAGGCAACCTTAGCTCCCTGAAAGCCTGCCTGGTGTCAGGCCCCTCCCCTTCTTTGTTCTTCAGTTTCCTCTTTTCTTGTCATCGCACGGTTAAAAAACGCTCAATCCTTTTTCTAGGTTTTTTCTGATTTTGTCATATGTCTGAGGTATGTCCAATTAGGCTCATTCGGCTCCCTATCTTCAGCCCTCCCGTGGTCAGTACCTTAATAAAGATAGCATTTTGGCCAAGACTAGCGTAACTTCTGTAGACAGCATTTTATAATCGTCTTAAGAGAGATTATCCTCTGAGCGTCTATCAGCATCTTTTTGATTGTTGCATTTCTTAAGGCTCTATTTGCGTAGGCCAGAAACGCACAAGGACATCGTAGTTAGCAGATGCTTAATGTCCTTATTTGGGCCTCTCATTTGTGGCATAAAACCGGTAACGCACGTTCTTAGTTTTTCGTTTGCATGTGGCTGCAAGACCAAGGTCGAGATCAACTTCGAGGTATTTCACCTTCTTTTTAATCCTGGCAAGCTTCTCGTCCACATGTGGATTCACTTCTTTGTAAGTAGTGCTTTATCCAGTACGCTATGGCAGCAAACATTTCGTTTGTCTTGGACTCAAAACAGGTGTAACCTGCTCCAGCTTGTAGATATCCCACATGCATCGGCAGACGTATAGTATTACTTTGGATACATGAAGAGTTGCTCAATTCCTACTATGTTTTGTGCCTCTTTGGGCCCTTCGGCGCTCTTCATTGCTAAATCTTCGTTTTTGAATTTTTCCTATTTCTTTCTTTCTCGTTATATCTTCAAGAAAAACTATTCCAGGCACACATAAGTCCTGCACGTTGTTGATAATTTCTTCCTGCTCCGCGGGCGACAGCGCTCAGTTTCGCGCCATTTCTTAGAAACCTCTACATCCAAACATTGTGTGTTACGTCCATCTTTTATTTGTTGTAACCAGTAACCCAAATTAAGGCCACATATTCAGCTTCATCCAGGCTCTTGACAGCCTTTTTTCTAGAAACTGCCTGGCAAGCCTTTACTCCACGTTTTCTGATATCGAAGCGTGATCCAACTGAATCACACGCACGAACACGGGCGAATTCTTTTGCAAGACTAGCAAACAGAAAGAAATTCCTTTCATCCAAGTACACACTGACATACAGCCTTTTTACGAACAACAAACAAAAACTAACTACGCATACTTTCATGCACTTTATCGAACAAACCTTTCTTCTTCCCATTCGACAGGTGATATGTATAGAGACAGCATATAAGATATAAATTTTAAAAGCACGTTGTTGACTTACAGCTTCGTGATGGAGCCAGCCAGAATGATACTGCATAAAAATACATCTTAATTGAGGATTTTGAAACGAGTATATTCATAGTTCCGAAAGCTAATTTTGAACACCCTTAGTAATAATTGGCGCCTTTATTGCTGGTTTGATTTGATCAGGAGTTAAGCCTCTGTCATTAAAATATTCTACGTTTAGGGTATCTACAATAAAACGCAAGTACCTGGAGCCGGACTCATCCGATACCATGACTGAATCCTTGGCGGTGTTAGATACCTCAGTATTACTCATTTTCTATATTTGCTATACAGAACTTCCAATACGACTTTTTAGATAAATACAGAAAGCATTTCATTAAGACAACGTCAAGAGAACTATAACAGAAGCGTCTGCAAATACCAAATTTGAACGCTAAGCTTTTTGGCTATAAAACAGAGCACTGGTTTTGTCCGTTTGACTACTGGGCCTTTTTATGTACGTAAAACGTCCAGTATCGCCATTGCGTACTCGGTCTATGTGACATGGGCCAGTGGATATTGACATGCGGCGTGATGTCTGCTAATTGGTACTCCTATTCTTACTGGAGCGGCCCTTTTCTGTTAATGGGCAGTTCAAAAACACAACAGCCCGTTAGCGGTTCGTGCTATATACGCATAAAGACAAATGATGGATATCGATTTTTCGCGTTATATGCATAGATCTTAAATACAAAATATTCGGTACAATTTTGAGTAACTTGTACACTATAGAAAAAGGGTAAGGGGCATGCTTACAGACCGTGCATGAGAATAAACGGTCCATATTTAGCTTAGAGATTCTTAATCTTCTATTTTTCATTCTAACACACTTTGTTTGAAATTATAGCTATTTTAGTTAGCAATTATAGCATATATGGCAGTCGATTTATAATCTATTTAATTTCTAAGGCTCCTGTTCATTCATGATATTCACGACTCAAGGCAACCTATAATAACTATGCCTGTAGTGATACACTAAGCGCACGCATAAGTTGCTTCTAATTTTCGTATGGTAAACACTAAATAAAATCACCAATAGACCTAATCTAGAAGAGAGTTTTTTTTTTATACAATTTATACTTTACATTTTCGGATTAGCTTTACAGATCACCCATAAAAGTAGGAAGCACGTACGCTTACATAGAAAATAAAGTAAAAGCATTAAAGGGTAAATCACTAGATGTACTCGTACGACGGAACCAACTACATTTTTAGAGATAGAATGTAAATAGAGTTTTTAACGACATTTTACAAGCACATCTACTTTATGAGACTACCAAGTTATAGCGTTCAAAATTATAATCGGCTGATCGTTTCATAATTCTGTATCGTTCTTCTGTTTCGTGTAATGTTTACGCTGCCTTAGGTACATAGTGGATGACGTCGTAGTCATCTTAGCCTATTATAATTACAAACTATTATTTTGCAGAATAGCAACTGCAAGCCTACTTTTTTTCCTTTTCGACTTCAGCTCTAGGTCTCCTCATGTTTTTCACTCGCTGTTGCCCCAAACGACATTTGACTGTTTCTCTTTACCAAATCTCCTTACATAAGCATTAGTCTCTTGCCGGCCAGAAACCATCCCCTATGTCGCTCCGCAATTGAGATACCTGGTACTAGCGGTTACGTCGGGCTTTGTCTAGCTTAGCCTTGTCGGCCTGCCTTTATTGGTCATCACGTCGTCTTCAACGGCATGTGAGTTGGTAGCCTACTTCTCTTGACGGCTTAACCAGTAACGTCTGCATTTCCGGTTTTGTCTACAATTATCTGCGGCATTAGCTGTTATCGACTAAAGAAACAGGTGTACTTAGCCTACAAAAGGCTCAAGTATTTAATTAGGAAATATTTCTTTTCTTTATCAATAACGAACATAAAACTACGTTCTGGAAAAATGGACGAGAAGCCTGTCTAGAACAGACCGGTAAAGGTGTCGGCAATGACTTAAGACAGAGTTTAGGTGACACGAGTCGGCCGGAACTGAAGCGGTAGCAAGGTTAGCAACACAAGGCAATAAAGCTGTAAAGGTCATGTGTTCGAATTCAAACATCCAACAAGAACGTTATTAATGAGCCATTTTCCACGAGAGACTATTTTCTTAGGAATTATAGACGGAAATTGCATGGCTATGTAGACCTCGATGCGTGTAACTTACGGCTTCTATAGTGGTGTGCGGGGAAACTTCACATCCAACAATGGTGAACATTAAAAGTCAAGAGTATGCCAAAAGAAAATTAAGATGAGCTGGAGAGCTTTAGCAGCCGCAAGATTTGATAAAATCTACGAGGTTAAGGTGGAAGAAAAAGTTCAAACTGAACAGGACGCTGGGCTAAATCCTTATTGCAAAACTGAAAGTTGGGTATCGTCTTCATCAAAAGCGGTTGTACATTCCTCTGAATTCGGGGATCTGGATACTGGAGATTTGGTGGCGCTGGCTGAGGCGAGATTTCAGAATACTGCGTGATATAGATAACTTAATGCTTGGTGAATAAGAGGCCACGAAACCCGAAAAGATCTAAAGAGCGAGTACGCTTCAGAGCCAAGAGCGAATAAAGCCAGTGAACGAGCTTCCTAAGAAGACAGAATTAACCTGTGTAAAAAGGCCAAGCTTAACAATGAAAAAAGTAGTAGAGGTTACCAAGAGAATGCAGCGTGACTCTATCCAACAAAGTTATATGATAGACCGAAATAAATTAAGTCGAGAGCCTCCTAAACTCTTAAACTAGCTGACCAGTGAGACAAGAACGGTTTGTTATAAGAAGAGAAGGAAGAGATATTGAAATCCATGGTAGTCTGAGCTCATGCGTTAAGAACGTTATCGAAGCGGATGAGAAAAGTAACATTGAAGAAAGTAGCAGAACCGATTGATTTACTAGCGGAGGTTGCAAGCCGATCATCCGGGCACCTGCTGGACGACTAATCTTCATCACTGAAGTGCGAGAACACACTTCCCAAAATACAAGAAAAAAAAACTAGGCATACCAGAACTTGTTGAATCTGTTGGACGATCAGATTCAATAGGCCAGTTCGGTTCAACGGGTGCAAAAACGGGTGCCCCACCCGTTTGCTTCCTCAGTACAGAATGTAAGTCGCAGCAGGAGTTGACGAGCATTGTCCCAAACGCGAAAGCTCATATCAGAAATCAGGGTGGTACTCGAGGGCATCGGAAGAACGACTTACCACTTACCACGGATTCGTTCCAAAAAGAGATGCCAAGTGGCGTGCATAATGCATTGGTAATAATATTTTCCGAGTTTTATGTTTTGACCGCCAAGGTGAAGGGACATGTTTTTCTTTGCGAAAGGATTTTTTTTAGTAATTTTTGCTGCGCAAGAAGACCCTTCGGTGTAATGCTCTTACGCTCGTTTAAAGTACTTTCTTTGTTTTTATAACAACACTTGTGGACGGAAGGTAAATGGTCCTCCGTTATAGTTGGTCTTTTTTAGGCTTTGTGCCCTGTTTTCCTTTCTTGAGACTTAAACTTAGGGCTAGAAAAATTTTTCTACATCAGCGCTTGTATATACATAGAGGTCAACACCTAATTCTGACATAAATGGACCTCGTAAAAGAGCGAAACCTGCATGATTAGCAACAGTTGATAGGATTCCATGACGCGAGGGTGGACTGGATTATTTCTCCAGGTTTCCTAAATAATTTTTCCTGTCGTCTTTTGTTTCGAAATAAGGAAAGAAGAAAAATAATTATTATTATGGGAAACCCGAATAAAGATCGCGATTTGGAAGGTAACACAAGTGTCGACGGTATGTTAAAATAAATATGCCAAAAAAGATAAGATAGAGGTGATGGCGACCTAAGATCTGACAAAAAGACTTCTGCGTTTGGGCATTGAAGCAAAAGCTAGAACTAACAATTCCATAAGTAGATTTCTAAAAAAAAAAACACACATAATGGAGGCCTCGATTCTGGAACGTTGTGTCTGAAAGCGAAGAACAACACTAACACGTGCGAGCTGACAACGTCAAACGTTCTATTGACAGCCTCAAGATTCTGCGGTTCTAACAATTGTTTTGCTCTTTTGCAAAGTCCACCCGAACCAGAATTAAGTGCTAGCTTGTCTAAGAAGTATGAGAATAAACAGTGGTATCACGAGACTTGGGTTAGTTGCGTAATGGCTTGATGGATAGGATAAGCGGAGCGGTTTTCTTGAAGATGCGGAAAAGCTCAAGGAACTTTGCGGTCACAATAGGAACTTAGTTGGTCTAAATAGCGAACTACAAAAATAGTCCAAAGATCTTGAGGAACAGACTGAGGTGCTACAAAACAAAGAACTCAAGCATGGCCTAAAAAGATGAGACACCAACCATTCGATGCACAAGGCAGGCTCTCATCATCTAAGAAACGAACTACCTACGTTTTGTAAAAATGCAAAAACCAAATAGAAAGTCAGCGCCTGGAAGGACTTAGGCCAACTAATATACATAGCCAAATCGCCGTTGCCATTGCAAAAAGCAAAGATAATAGCGAAATTGGCAAACTTCGTCACGAGGCTTGAAAGCACTCTCAAGAGTTTAACTCTCGCACATAGCAGAATAACAATTGCCCGAGATATGGGAACCATGGTAACTAGAATAAGTAAGGTTCTTTACCAACGCACTTCCAATATCCGTCTGCGAAATTAATCATGGTCACCGACACCGCCACCTACTAATTTTCAATTTTCCTCCTATGCTTTACTCTGAACCAATTTGTACCTTCATGCACCCTTACTGCGGGTTTGCAAGAGGGAAAGGCAGGCACCTGCAGGGTCGAGTGGCCATGGCCGTTCTTAAGTTCCCCGTTTTACCAGACGCATCTTGTCCCGCTCGAGGATTATAATACTCCTAAACAACCTGTGAGTGGTTTGGTTTTTTTTTAACATCTTTGCTATTTTATTTATCGTTTATTGATCTGTTTTTCCAGTTGTTTAGAGTACACCTGAGCCATAACCGATGAATCAGGACGCTATAGTAAATAGCGTCTGTACTAGACTAACTACACACCGTAAGCTATTTCAGCTACACATTTGCTCTAGAGTGATGTCCTGCGTATGTGACCGTCTGCCAGCATGGTGAAAGACTCATTTTTTATCAAAAGTGTCGATTCATTCAAAATGGATCGCTGTTGTAACGTGAAACTAAAGGCAAGCATCTCTACATCTCTGTTTCTGGTCCTCGCTTAAGCCTTGCGGCACTCATTAGTTCAATCTTTTTAACTAAAGTGAACAAATGTAGTATTTTTACATACGCTAACACTAAATGCCAGGTATCTTATGTTTTAACCAGGGCTCTGAACACTTCGTAATCCACCCTCGCATAGAGTTTTTTTCGAGACTCATTTTCTACTTCAAATTTTTTTTCAAAACAACGGCTCATGGTGTTTTTAGTAAATTCTTCCCCAAACACAATATTTACAGGGCTCCCTGTCTCTGCCGGCATAGCTCCAATATTGAACTCATAATCGTAGAATATTTGAATATTCGGATTTTCCATAGCTTGCTGCAAATGCTAAAGGCCTGACTTATTATAGGGAATTAAGCACCCTCAGATATTAAAGAGTGCTAGTGCTTAGAACGACTGAATTATATTATATAAACTGAGAAATGTAATTTTGAGGTCCGTGAACCCCACTAGAGGAATTGTCCAATTGCTACGTCTGGTGCAGATACGCATTGTTCCTAGCAGATGGAAGCCCACTGTGCTACACATGATGCGATGAACCATGTGCACTGCAGAATGTGCCAATGTGTTTTCTCTGCCATCCTTCTCTCCCATGTACTTCCCAGGCAACGGTGATGAGGACTTTGTTTCTGCTTCTCAGCAGCGGATTCCGTTTATTAATTTAAAGAAAGCGCGGTTTAGAAACTAAGGTTTAATTCAGTAAAGTCTTTCGAGCTACTTTAATGAGACGTGACCCAGTGGGGTCATTCTGTTATTTACGCTTATCAAGTTTTCCTGTAATATCGTCCTAATTAAGTGCAGCATGTTCTGTAAGACTCCGCATTCTGCAAGCCTTATTAACAATATTGTCAATAGGAGCTATATCAAACGTCGACCTAAAATTTCCAAACACAGCGACGAGCGCCTGTTTTGGTCTGTGAGAGACACGGTGCACCTTCTCAAGCATTATGCCTCATGGATAAGGGTGGAACAACTCGTGCGAAGTCCTTGCTGTTAAACCGAAATACATGAAAAAGCTTGCAGGAATTTCCTCAGCCAACGTGGGATGAGATAAGCCAGACGCTTGTAACAGCAGATTTTCTTCGTGATCGTCCTTCATAAGGATGGGAGAAGATGATAATTGTTCCAGATAGGGCAGTATCTCAAACTTAGAGAACTTCCCCAGATTTTCGCGTATCATAGAAATATGCTCATACCATGCATTAGTATATAAAGGCAGCAAACATATTCCTGAAGCGCTCTGTGTGTTCTAAAGCACGGCGCTGATTTTTCTTTTCACACCCATTTGTATAATACTTTTTACTTGCCCTCCTGCAGGTAGAGATGACCGGTAGATGCAAAGTATTCGTCGATACCAGCTTCTTAGGAAGCTACAAAGCGGCTTTTTAGCCAGGTAAAGCTTGGTCGATCCCCGTATTTTGCGCAGTGCAACAGCGGCTAACTTACAGCTTTTACTGAACCACTGGCGCTGTTGTGGAGCTTTCTAGTAAGCTGCGAATGATTTTTGTGCCCTAGCATTCCTACTTTGAAAGGTTGTTTTTCGCTGAGGGAGCAGTTCGACTTGCATATTCCATCCCACAGTGCTTACCTTCAATATATTGACCTTTTCCGACTGATCTCGTCATGTAGCACTCAAACGTTGACATGTTGCTATTGAGGAGTAAGTGAAAATCGTTTAGCAAATCTAGTAGTGCGTGGTTTAGGGGTTTTTCGATTGTAAACCCTCGTGTTCAGGTCAACAAGTGCTGTGTTCAGTAAAGACAGTATATGCATAGCATGAGTGGTTTTTGTTGCTCGGGAAGCGAACATATGCTACTATTGTCCTACAACTATTGCGACCTCAGTACCACATCGCTCTATGCAAGTGAGGTATTAATTTCTCCAAGTGTTTGATTATACAACACTAGTATTCATTCACTAAAGCGGTTTTACCCAGCATATAAGCGTGTGAATGAATGGACACTTCCTACTTATTAACAGTTTTTCCTATTTCGAATTCTTGATTAGCCAGTCTGACATGCTGCCACCCTTTCCGTCCTGTTAATAGCAAAGCCGCGCTTTTGACTGAAGTCTGCAAGGAACAGCACAAGATCTTTATGTTTATAGCATGGGTAACTGATTTGTGTCACTTAAAGATTATGTGAAGTTCATGCGTATACCGTCACTGCGAAGTCGTCAACTTTGGCTATCCTTATCATGCTTCAGAGTAGATTTCTTAGGCGGAAGATCCTGTCATAGACAATGTTTCGTAGCCGAAACTCAACCATGGATCCTTGCGCAACACCTATCATATGGTATGTTTCGTAGCTCTGAATCTACCGATTTCCAAAGCACCTCGCAACCAATTCTTATCAGATACAGCAGAGCGTTTCTTTCAGTCCACGCAGTATGACTTCCCACAGAAGGCTGTGGAATTCGTTCTGACGTCCAAAGGATTGTGCTAAAGTGAACGCTTAAAACCACTAAAAGCACGTAGATCTTCCCGCGTTTCCGACTCTCAAAATGATACGGGTAACGCTTATAAAACCGAATCGTAAATTGGCTTTATAAGGGCTCTGTGGTAGAAATCAAGGAGCGACCAACCATGGAAGGATCTGAGATTCATCGGCATTTTTGTCAAGCCCGATGGAGATAGAACTTGGATGAGGGCAGTCACAAGAAATAGATGGCAGTTTATTAGGATGGTAGAAACTATGTTTGGTAACGAGGCCGTTTTCGCTACTATAACCCTCCGAGGACTGATATTGATTCACCAGCATCACAGATCTTGTCATGCAGTTTTACTGCTAGATGTGGACTCTTCCCTGGACACGGTTAAACTTGAATCAGCTCTTCACGCCAGTTTAAACCTCCCGGAGAATTCACAAGTATGTACAGAAGACTCTTGACTGAGCAAAATTGGTGTTGGCAATGCATCATTGCCCCTCTAGCAACAGCGAGAAAACTCAATAGCACAAGAATGACTGGCATTTGGAAACACCTGCTTAAGTTAATAGACTGATTTTCCCCTATTTACATTCTATAACTGTCAAAAATTAAAGCGTCTCACCTATCAATGAAAAAATGACAGGCTTTGTCGTGCAAGGATTCAAAAAAAGGGGGGGCTCGGCGGACGAAGCTGCATCAAATTCGGTTCTCTTGTATGCATGCTGAACATTTTTCCTTATTGTTTTAAACGTTTAATCAAAGAACACAAAGCTAACTCCCAGATTTTCCTGGTCTTTAGAAAAAAAGCTGTTTGAAATCACAAACGTCTTAGGTAAAAATAGGGTAAATATAAAATTAAAGAAAAATCCGACTGGGTTACTAGGATTATGGCACATGGTTTGTTACCAATAAATGTATGGTTATGTCTGGGCTAAAATGGAGAAAGTTTACAGGGTTTCCTTCCGCTATGTTATTTCAAACTCAGAAAAAAAGAATTTAGACGACTTCTACTTATCTTTCTATGGGGACGTTCCCGAGGTAAATGAATTAGTTAATTAAAACTAACGGCCTCTTCATACAGAACACAAACTGTTTTTACAGAGGAGCGTTTTTAGCTCACATATCAGCCTAATTATATGCAAAGAGGAAGTAAATGCACATTTTAGTGGGTCACCGGTTTTCAGAAGAGGATCTGAGCAATCATTTTTGTATAGAGTTCGTCATAATTATCGACAATCACGTTTTCCTGTAGCTCATACTCTCAATTCAAACAACCTGACAAGGAGGTGCTTAGAAAGGTATTACACAAGATAGTATAATGAACTTCCTCGATACCCTGACTCATTACAGGGAATGCAACTGAAATCATAAGATCCGAAGCAATGCTTAAGGACAGTATTAGGTGTAAAACTCGAAGTACTTAGTAAAAATAAGCGAAAGGGCCAACAAACCAGAAAATCGTTAGCCAGTTCAACCTAACTATTGGTGAAACACGGACATCGTACAGCCGCAGAACAAGCATGTAACTAAAGAGCACCATTACCTGATCTGAGGAACCATTACCTGACTTAAACTGCAACGGGCCGCTGCAGCCGTTTTTAAAAAACGACTGCAGGTAACAAACGAACTTGTTAGGAGGCATTCCTGGCTGAGGCAGATCATGTCTAAGAAATGGAGAAGAACAACGAATCCAGCTTGTCTGACCTAAAAGACGGTAAGGTCCTGAAGAAGTTTAGGGTTGCGTTGATTTTTCTGGAGTAGAATATAATTCCGATCAATTTTCTTTTTATTAAGTTCCGCATGGTGAAATAGGAGTAATGTAATATACGGCAAGTGGTCATATAGTCATTAGATTCGCACATTTAGTAATTCTGTGGCGATTTCCTTTAGACGTATCTTTATACTCATTACGATTGTCGAACAATCCTACGCTGATGTCAGCGCTCTTACCCCCATAGGGCTCGATGAATCCTTTGTACTCTCAGGTTCCTGTTCCTGGTAGCCTTCACTATTTTTATTTTTTTAATTCCTTAGTAAAGACAGGCGTGTCTGCTAGTAAGTTAATAAATCTGTCTTCTGGTTGTAGGGTGTAAGCCCACTGAATAGAGCCAATCTGGCTTTCTTTAAATGCTGATAAATGAAAGTGTTCCCAGTAAAGGTGTGGATAGTAGGAAGCCGTCGGGCTTCACTGGGAAGAGTTCCAGCACAATTTTTCTATGCAGACTACTAATCGGTATTACTTAAACTAATGCTTTATGCATCTTCCTTTCAATATACGCTTTACATACTCCTGATTCAGCTAGTCATTTTCTACGTCGGAATTCCGGGGCTTCGGTCCTATGTCAGCTTCCAATCATCTCAGAGGCATAGATAGTGAGGGGAACCAGGGATTTCTGGGAGCGGAAACGGCTACTGCCGTGTATAATGAAGTTGTCTACGTACATTTTGACTTTTGCAAATGTATGCCTATTTATAATCCGTTGCAGGGGGTCGATACGAGAAGAGCAAATAGTGAAGACTTCGCTAGTTTGATAGGAAAAACTCATATTTTGCCACGCCGTTGTCTCTTTACTTAGCGTTGATTTGTAGTAAGATCCACGATAAATTCAAATTTTTACTGGAGATTTTCAAATGAGGTTATCAAACACACCAGATTATTTTGGATGTCTTCTAGAAGTATTTAGCATGCCAGCATTATAGATCCTTAAGCGAGAAATTCGGGCCGGTCTTGGACAGTGTGTCCTTATAGTCCTTATATTGAGTTAACCGTTACACGAGTTTATATACATTGCTTTTTTCGCTATCCGCTGCCACATTTTTAGGTCTGTTGGGTTTCGTTTACTCGTTGAAATCAATGTCAGTGAGCGTGCCCTCCAAGTCACCAATATAGTCCCGATATGTAAGCTGGTGTTGAACAGTATCATCCAGCGCAGGACTTTTATGCCTCGTACAGAATATCGTCTGGTCCTGAGAATTTGTTACTCATAAAAGTTGCTTCGCCTCAACAATATCTTACACTGTGAAATCACATTGCAGGGTTTCTTGCCAGTAAATATCATTTTCCAACCAGGAACTGCAGAATTTAGGAATTATATTGCGAAATACCAGTTACTTCAGCAAAAAGTAACTGCGCATTCGAGGCCCAAAGGCAGCCAGTTCTTTAGCCTGCTGTTGTGCAGTCTTAATCCTTGAATATTCATCGTTCCATGAAGGCTCGCTTTCCTTCCTTTTTGCTTCTGCCTGTGATGTATAACGCTGCAGTGAGTTGACTAGGATATCACTGTACGACTTGACATCTGGTGCTTGCGGATGTAGGACTATTGTCAGAGCCATTCCTTGAAGACGATCTTGTCTAAATCGTCTTGCTGCAAAGCTTGTAGTTGTGTTTACGATAGTTGTATATACATATGCCCCCAAGTATGTCGTAGTAATTAATTTCCGTTTTCCAGCTCGTCATCTTGGCTAATCTAGCTTGTGACGTAAATAAATCTTTGCAAAAACATCTTACAAAAGGATCCTATAAAGGTCGCAAGTGAAATGTAATTTACCACCCAGAGACCCAGGTTTCCTAAAGTATCAAGTAGCGGAATTGTCTGGTTACATATCAAAACTTGCATTAAAATTTTCAGCAATAACTATGAAGCTCACCCGACGCGGAAGACTAATACACCGAGTTTGCTTCTTGATAAACTTGGATCGTATCTTGGCTGCCAGCTGGTTCGACATACATAGCATTCATGATGCGTATGACATTAATATGCTTTCCTTCCAAAGACTTTCATCTGACTAAAGCAATGATTGTACATAGCGATGTGTCACCACTTGGGCGGCATGGGACATTTATGCGTGTCGCTAGGGGATGAACAAGGTAATATACCTGAATGCTAAAAAATATGAAGCTCTACCTTTTGATTAAGCGATATCTATTATACAAATCAAACGTGGTATTCGTAACCTGGATTTGTGGCTAAGCCTCCTACTAGTCTTATCACTTGCTAGTAGCCAATTGTAGTAAAAATTGAGGGTCGACAAAACAGGGACACTTCCAGTATCATTAAACGACGATTGGATTACCCTCTCCTAAAGTATTACCACTCGTCTTCTCGCGCGCCTACTTAAACACTGGCACCGCAGTACACAATCAGGCATTTTTTGCGTGCTTGTTTCATTGTGAAGGAGAATCTTTATGAAACATAAGATATTCAAAGCGTTAGATCACAGGATAAAGCGTTCGAAGGTAAAAGTCGCCTGCTGGTAGTGTATTATAACAGAGCTGTATTTTCAATAATTTTCACAATTGAGCCCGCAGATAGCATTATGAATTTGTTCTGTATTAAGGTACATAATGAAATATTCTGATGACAGGAGTCGATTGATTACATAGGTCAGCTTTTCTATTCTTGATCACTCTGGCATTGGATCTTCTGTCGCCTTTATTTTGTCCACAGAAGCTCTATTTAGTGACAGTAATGGAGAAAATTGACTTCCCTTTGTCTCTGTTCAGTGACTTTAAAAGAATAGTAGTTCGCAGCTATTCTAAGGCAACCAAGTTAAGAGCGTTGAACAGAATAACGTCGTTGAAACGATAAGCAGAAATTACAATGGTGAAGTAACTGACTGAGCTCAACACAGAACACACTATCTGAGTTCACTTGAGTTATTAGTTGACACTTGAGCCCAAGTGGAGGCAAGCGAAAAGCAGATATAGAAGTGGAAATTCAGAGAACAAAGAGAAAAGATAGAAGGAGTCATGCCGATTCTAGTGACTCCATTGAAATAATGAGATGTTTGCGATTTCTTCTATTTCCAACTCTGGCGGCTGGGAAGTCGTCTCTGACGACGAGGAAAGTCTCAAGAGTCCGTACGTCCGTTTTCAGTTGCGATAGAAGGGAGAGAAGAGAGCTAAGATACGGGGAAGAAAGCGACGCTGTTTTCGTACAGAGAAAAGGAAGCAGCAAAACGCAAAGGGAAGAGTATCCGGTAGAAAGACGAAAGAGTAACACTGCTACCGTTAGCGGTCTGCCAGATTCAGCTAATCGAGACAAATTTAATGATGATAAACGGCGTTTCTCGCTCCCTTCATGGCTTTCTCGACTTGTGAGGGAATGAGCAAACGAGAGCGTCAGCGGGGCTAAACAGTTTCGCTAGAGGCCTTCTACTGTTGTTGAAGCCCCAATTCAAGGTAGTAGCAACTCAAGGGAATGGAGTAGAGCGGTTCGCGCCCCCGGTCGAAATAGCGGCTCATGTCTAAGCAGCATTATCGCATACTATTGAGGCTCAGAAGATATGTGAAGGCTTTCCTTTTCAAAGGCCCATCATTGGCTTCTTGCAGTCAGTCTTAGTTTCCAAACTTGAAGAAACTGAAGTGTGAATGATATCAAGTGAGAGAAGCGTGAACATGGTACTTGATAGCGTATTGTTCTACCAAAAGCAAATTCTCTGTATCACAGAAGCTTACTGATATATGTTTCGGACCTACGCATCCGTCGTTAATGGACTGTAAATTAAAAACTGACGAACCTACCGACGAATTATATTTGGTTGCGAAAGGGACAACGGTATGCAGGAAAAAAGCTGGGTAGCAGTACTGCGCTTGTAAACTGGTAACGTACGTATGAGACAAAAAAACAACAAAGAATTAAATTAAGCACAAGAAACAGTTTGTAACAGAGTATGACGCGCTGAAATTATTAGAAAAGCTAATAAAAAGGTAATCAAGACAGACTGAGACTTAACCTCAAAAGGTATCTATTATTTTGCCCGAATTGACAGATGCGGCTTAGAACGCTGATCTTATTATTAGATTTTAAGTAGATTTTATCTTCTTAGAGTGTATTTTATTAGGGCTTTCAATTGGCGTGTTATTGATATTATGGAAAATACTTTTCCAACTATTTTATTCCAATTCAGCTGTCAGGTAATACTATGAGTACTTTTGAGTAGTCTATACACACACATATATATACATGATAAACATTATACAATGTTTACTCAATTAAACCTATCGTTACGAAGATAAAAAAATGACAAATGTATATATAGACACGGACTCATGATCTACGGCTCGCGCTTCTTTTCGATTGATCCAATTCATCTGACTCGTTCGTATTTACCATACTAACATTCCGTTGCAATTACCTAACCCGTTATCTTCACGGTTATTTTACCCGGTTCTTGTTTTAGCGATTTTGAATCAAAAAAATATGAACCAAATTCGTATGAATTCGATTTGTGCTACACCTAGTACAATATAATCATAGTACAACGACGGACTTATATTTCAATTTTGCTGAGATCATGCTCCAGCAATTCCGTTATCCCGTCACAACTTTCTCGCCATAACAATTTAATTTTTGTGATTCGCTAAATTTTCACCTTACTTACAGATCCCGTGCCTTTCTAATCTGGGCCAATGCTGCAGTGCCGATTTGAATTTGGCATAAAACGAACGAATCTTTTGTTAATTTATTTTGTCAATGTTGCACTTAGCCTAGTTAAGTATATAGTAGTAGAAGTTAATATATACCAACATTGCCCCTATTAAACTGACCCTGCTCCATCAGCCTGTTCTAATATGAACGGATTTGATTCGTGTTACATCTAGCCCAACAAAAAATAATTAAATTGCAAATTTACACATCTTTGCAATTATCCAGTTTTCTAAAGATTCTACAGTACGAGTTTCGCTTTCCTGTTGCAGTAATTCTATTTTCTTGATTCGATCGATTTATTAACAACATATCTGTCCCCTAGAGCTGCTAGCTTGTTCTACGTACCCTATTCTCCCATTAGATGTTCTAAAAATCTCGCTGTCGTATTGCAAGCTGTTCATCAGCGGGTCAAAAAAATCAGAAAACTTTTAATATAAAGTCGTTAGAACTCATAACCTAACGCAAATGGTTACTTAATTGCAAGCCGACTTCTCCGCAGACCTTACGTTGCAGTCCCCCTGAGCCCCGGTTGTATCCGTTCTGTTATCTAATATACTTGAAGTTCACTTAAAAATTCTCAATATAAACCGATACAGATTACACTCAACTTGTACATATATAATTTAACCTCTAGCCGTGCACGCGATGCCAGTCCGAAACCTCGTTTAACCCATATCTCGGATTGTTCGACAATTAATCTCCCAAATCAGTTAATTCGGAAAAAGTATTAATTTAATTCAAGAATATCAGTTCATATTCTATATTTTTAACGACCCACCAAAAAATCATCCTAGCCTGATTATTCTGCGGAGTCGATTTGGGCCAAACAGACGATCGTATACAGACCCCCCATGCTATACATCAAAGTTATGAAATAACTGCCCCTGTAGCCACATCACCAATCTATTCTGATATGATAGCTGAACAAACTAATTTGACTGAAGGCCCACTGAAGGTCCTGTTGCACTTCTCCGGAATCTTCGATTCCAGCAACATTTACCATGCTCCACTTATTCTATTCTACATTTTCAATCCTTTTATTAGATTTTTCCAACAGTCTACTAATGGCCATTTCGCAATGATTTGATTCCCCCTCAACCTAACACATTAACACCGACACTTCCACAGACGTACTCCACTTTAAACACTGATACAATTTTTGTAGTTCAAAGCTTTGTAGATTCAGTAGATTTTCTCTCTGTTCGCAATCCCGTTACCTTGGTTCACTTATCCCTTTGCTTCAATAATCACTTGCATTGCTTGTCCCAAATGAATGACCCAATAATTTTTACTTTTAATAGGTACAAAATCTAGCTTAATACTACTTTATAGGCCACTTAAGTTGAATATAATTCTTCACGTAACACTTGGTTATCCGCACGTATATAATGGTTGTCAACAGCTACATCGATCAGCGTCGTTGTTTGCAGCGATCTTTTGTTGTCAAATCAAGCAACGTTTATCGTTCGGACCGCTTCTATAACAATACTATGAAGCCACTTTTACAGCGGAGGAAATCACTCCTGTAAATACACCTCTAAACCTTTCATAGATTCTCGAACAAATTGTTTGAATCAGTGTCGCGGTCTATGGAATGGGAAAAACAAACTCAAAAAATATTTATTCGATCGATTCCATTTTACGGCTTGACTAGAGCGCCAACCGCGAACTTCACGACCGTTTTGCTAATAAACACATCTTAGATGTACAGGTAACGATATTTACAATAGCGTTAATATTAAATAGCAACTTCTTAGTACATATAACCCAATAGCTTTTTTCTCA
This sequence comes from Varroa jacobsoni, assembly GCF_002532875.2. Lineage (NCBI taxonomy): Eukaryota > Metazoa > Arthropoda > Arachnida > Mesostigmata > Varroidae > Varroa > Varroa jacobsoni. The sequence goes on from NW_019214327.1 coordinate 25,087, forward strand.
ATACAGCTGGTAATGCGCACTTATTTATTCAACACAAGTTGATCACATTTTTTCGTGCAGCGCAATCTTCACACTGATAATACTTTAATGTGGACGATGCTATGGCCGCTTTTTAAGTAGGCCGGTGTGGCGTTGCTTTCAAACACAGTACATGAAAAATTTCTTCCGTTTATGACCAATTAAATATGCTCTATCAAAAAAAGCAAATTTTCTCTCTAAGGAAAACAATATTTGGCTAATCGGTTCCGCTTTTTTGCACAAATTTTCCGAGCACGAAATTTTAGCGACCCCCAGAGGATCAGCTACTTCGAGGAATGAACTTGGGTATTACAAACAAGCAGACAGATACGTATTATATTAGTATAGTGAACGCATACGTTAGAACTTCACCAAAGAACTTGGTATTTATTTTGCTAACGACGTAGGCCGCGTTTGTGTTTGTAAAAGGTGATATGGCGTTGTTTTCAAGTGTGGAAAATAAGAAAAAAGTTACTGGCGTCAATTTACGACGAGTCAAATGAACGTTGCGTTTTATAGGGAAAAGCAAACTCTTGTCTTTATGTATAATCGATTCTTCACTGCACTTTCCATGATATACCCCTAGCTGGCCATGAAAAATGAGCTCGATCGGTGCCCTCTAAAGTAGCATTTTAGGTCGGACAAACCTGCTTTCCTAGACTATAAGGGCCCTGATGGCATCGTCCCGGGCTTGTTATCCCATTAAATACATTTAATTTTACCTTCTTACGTGTAAAAGGGAAAAAAGTGTCTATATCAGAAGTAACCTCGAATAATGTTAGCTATTTAGCTATAATATTTATTGTCTTTATACCTAATTGCTTCCTTCATAATAGAACGTAGCCACAGGTTTCCACCAAACAAACGTTGAGCGCACTTTAAGCTGATCGTTGAAGACCTGGCTGACTTCGCTCTGTTCTGTGCAAGAAAAGACATCATATATAGATTATATTATTCTTACTTATGCAGAACATTTTTGACCGAGGGCGCGAAAGTGGTCGTCCGCTGGAAACACGTAAATAAGAAAAATATGGCAATGCAGGTAGGTATCCCGCAATTTAAAATATGGTAAAGAAAACGCAACAACATGTAAGCCAGAAATTGGCAGCGGTAGTTTATTAATAAATAATATCGGGTTCAATGTTGCGCTTGGCGTCAGGTACCACCTGGTGAAAATATCCTTATTAAGATTCCACCGAATGGTTAGACACGACTGTATGGGTCAAAAAGAAATCGGTCAACGTTCTCTAAGACTTCGCGTTTAATTATGGGGCATTCGTCCATACAATAAATACTGTCAGGTGAAGAAGGTCAGCTGTTTTCGAGTTCTTGTCAATAGCACATAGAGCGTTTTTGGTAAGCGGCTTAGGGATCCTGAAGTTAGAGTGCACAGAATGGCCGCCAAGTATCAAGGTTGCAGTGTTGCCTGAAGGAGTTACTGCGAACACTTTTCCCGACAAAGCGCATTTTTTCGAGGAGTAATTTAGTAAGAAAGGTTTTATTCATGCTTCCCGGCGCATCGAAAAAAATAACTTTTCCCAGACATGCTTCTAGGCTTCGATATCTTTATAGACAGCTCATAGTAAGAGAGAGTATGGAGACATGGTAAGAGTCCCGATTAATAGGTAAGTGTGGTAGGTAACGTTGACCGACGTGTATACAACCTTATTTCTATCAATAACCTTTAAAAAGTTTTAGATTCTGCTGCGCATGCTTCTTTCATATTCATCCTAGTGTCGCTATTTTGCAAAATCTTAGTTTCTGTGACCCCAGCCTTATGTTGCAGCGGTTTACATCCCACTGAAGCTTCTTGAAGATACTTGCAAGTGATATGTGTTCGTCTTTATAAAACTGTAGGCGGTGTCGAATGCCTCTTTAATATTGTTGTTTGTTATCGCCAGGTTCAGGTGCATCCCGTAAACTGCAATATTAAGAATATACAATACGCCAGAAACCTGTCGTTTCCCGTACTCAGATTTATAAAGCATAATATTGTACAGTCCGACGGGCGATTTACTGACTAGAAGGATTCGCTAAAAAAATTTCCAATCTCGTTTCGTGAGGCCTTTTGTCTCAGACTGGATGCAACTACTGTTCTTTTAGATATGCTAGCCCAGTCTTCACCCTCTTCTTGTATCGTACGGAATATAGATCTTCCTATAAGTGCCGCGGAGTCCAGACCAAGTTTCTCTAATCTCCCTTTCTGACGATCGGCACCTGTAAGGCGTTATCAACGCGTATGTTAAACTTCGACCGCCTTGCGGTTCTGTAAGCTTTTTCAGACCACTTTAAATCTAGCACGAACTCAAGCTTTTAGTCCGAGTTGCACTTGTTTATCGCTGCTTTATGTCCATAAGGCTTCTAATGGCTTCATGCAAAGCTTGAATGTGCAGGTCTGCATTTTCCGTCGAGCATACTGATCGTTGTTCTTGTTTCCGTAAAGATTTTTTGTAGGTAAGAATCGAATTCACCGTTTGAATAAATGTCGAATTGCTCAGCTTCCTGATCATGTCTACACTCGATTCTAAGTATCTGGGAACAACTTACTGTTACTTACCCACGAAACAACCCACATAGCTTTGCGCATTTCTCTATTTATTTCTATGCAAAGACCTGCAAGACCGGCAGAATTTAGGTCTCCCTTTTGCCATGCGTAAATCGTAAAACCCGGCAAACATGCTCTTCACGTACTAATCAATCCAACTAAACCCGACTACCGTAATGAAACCATTTTAACTGCAACGGTTGTCACTTTAAAATTACTATCTGTTATTTGACTCGTTACGTGTTTGGTCTGATAGACCGCGTGGGGGGTCCTTTTGCCAAAAAACTTCAGGCCGCCCTAGTATGAAGCAAAAAAAGGCTGTTCAAAAACGATCCTTTTGAATGTCGTAACTCTTCTGTACAGTGCATGCAGGGTTAGGATAACAATCTGTAGATTTGTCCAATCGCATTTCGCGTTGCTATTAGTAATTGGCTCGAGCCGCTTGTCTGTCTGATACTACAGTAACCACGACGTAGGAATTATTAAACTAAAGAAAAAGTATGGACAGACGAAATATATTGCATGAATCACCAAATTACCATTTTCTTTGTAAGGCATGAGGCACGCAGACTAAAAGGCACTAACAGCTCACACTTCACCAGCCTTTGGGAGCCTACGTCAACCACAAGCGCTCTCCCTAAAACCGTAACCAGATTTATTAGGCACTTGTATGAGTTGGTTCTGGTCGATGCGTCCCAAATTCTCATTATTTATAATAAAGTAATTATTTATAATCCTATTCTCTTCATTTTTGGAAGATCTGTAAAAATTGACTGCGAAATGGGAAGATAAATTATGGCTGACGGTAACGAGCACCAAATTTTTCATTTGAGTTCTTCGAGAGATTTAGTCGGTTCACGTAGTAAGTAATCTATAACCACAAGTTCAAAAACTCTGACTTCCTCGTCGGTTGCTCGTAATCAGACCACCCGTAATCCATACGAGGATGATAAGTCTTTGATGTATTAGTAATATTTGTAGCATCTTTATAAGGTTTTGTTAATATATGTTTTATTTATTTTCCAGACCCGTTCCGTATAATAACTACGAAAAGATTTTTTATCACAGGAATTTTTCAACCGGTTTTCTTTTCAATGTGTTTGTATCGCTTCTACAAATAATATTGCAGAACGTACGTGCATACATAAAAGGCCGTGGTTTCGTCTTCCAAACTACTATTTGCATTGCTGTATATCTAGACCTCTACACTTAAATTGGTTCATTCAAATATAAATTGTATTGAACAAAGAGCACTTATACAGATAAACTCTATGCATAGCTTCCGTTAGTAAATGCGGTCCAATGAACGGTCCGTCAAACTTCAGATTGACAAGTGTGCTTCCGATTTACAACAAGGCAGATCTTAAAATACTTACAGTTCCGCTTTTGAAAAATCTTGGAACGAACCAAGTTATCATTTAGTGTATAGATGAACCCGGTTTCGAGTAGACATTGAGCGACCCTAAATTTACAACGTGCTTTCAACCCCACGAAAACAGAAGCATTACTAAAACGTGTATCTTTCGCCTTAAAATTTAACCTTAGGGTTAAAATCTTGGTGCCTCGCGCACCGCCGGCAGCATTCGCTTAAGCTACATACATGGATGTCCCTCATGAGCCCTGTATCTGCAGTCTCGTATTTGATTGTTTCATTAATGCTACAGAAAAAGTAGCTAGCTACGATAAAGCTATTGGAAGTTATACTTAAAATCTGTCTCAGTAACACAGCTTATATCGTATCAGTTAGTCGTCTAGTCAAAGCTAGAAACTCTACTTGTTCTCAAAAAAACAATATACTATGCCATAACATGAGGACGTAGGCCAGAAGAGTATGTGATGAGTCTGATGAGTGAACACTTCAAAAATAATTATAAAGGGCGTGAAGAAAGCTTTAGGTAAAACAGCAAAAGAGTAGTTTGCAGTAGTATTAGAACCTGTTACGAGCCAAGCCCCAAGCATGTAAAGTCCAGAGTTTCTACACTAAATGGCACCGTGAACCGCCACTTCTTGATACAAAGGAAATTCTGTTAATTAAGTGGCGCAAAAAACATATTTTGGGTTTCCACATTTATTTAAAATGGAAAAAGAAATAGGTATTACCATCAAATACGTCTAAACTCAAAATTAGACCATTCGAAGGATTCGAAGGAAAAAAACGTAGTTTTGTTTGATAGAACTGCAAAGCTCTGCAAAATGCTTAAGAACAATAAGACTGTCGATGAAAGCCTATATATGGTCTGGTTTCATCGGTCGAATGAGGCTATTCAACATAAGACCCAATAGATGAAGCGAAGCCATCCTTCTCTATAACAGTCGCAGGCAGCGCAGGGCAAAAATCGCTCAAGCTGCTCTGGAAAAGCTTAGGTGGAGAGTTTTCCGCACTCACCATACTCTCCAGGCCTCGCTTCGAAGAATAATTATATTTTGCGATCATTGGCAAATGACTTCCGTATCCCCAAATTTGTCGATGAAGAAGGTTTCAAAGCTTGGTTGCATGATTTCTTTAATGTCAGACCTGAAAATTTTCGGCGTCTTTGTATTCTACGCCTCTTTAAAGGTGAAACACAATAGCAAATGTCACCTCTTTAATATTGAATCACATGTCAAGAGATTAATATTATGTTACGCAGAGTTATTTAGCGAGCCGGGGAACTTGTATGACCTTTAAACGATGATATCACCATTAACATCATAACATAAAAAGATCGATAATTAATTTAAAGAAATTTTTTTAAAGGTTTTGGTTCATGCAAGATATAAGCTCTTCTTTTATTTCCACATTGGGATTTTCTACAATACTACAAAAATCTTATTACCGATGGTTTGTTTAAGAATACGAAAAACTACGGAAATTTAAATATCTAGACAATATAGAGGCTAAAACCATCTCGTTTTTCCTTGAGGGCATAGCTGAAGCGTGATGATGAGGTTGTGCGTTGTTGCCAAGTAATTACACTGTGTGCTATAGGTTGCCACGCTACTTTGAAGCTTTTTAGGAATTTGAGATATTTGGCAGCTCTGGTCATTGTTTTTCCGGCCAACATCGTGTAGTTACGCGCGTGACCGTCAAATTCAGCCTGAACCATTCAGTACTATCACCGAAATCGCTTTTTTTCTTGTTGGACGCTTCTTCTAGCCTGGCCCTTATTTGGTGGGCAGCCCAGTATCATCTAGGCGACGGCGAGTTATAGCTCCATTTTTTGCTGAAAATAATTGCGAAATTATTTCTTTCATCTGCCCTGAATTTGATTCATGAGAAACCCATTTTTTTCCATCTTGTCTTTTCGTTACAATTTCAGCACATGTATTTCGTATCAAATTATCGATATAATTATTTGCCGTGTTGCCTGTTAATGGTGCAACACTTTGAAGTCATTTAGAAATTTTCACCAGCTAAATAGCTCCGAAAAACAAGGTAGTAAGTCCATTCTATTCCTTGTTACGGTCGACGACACGAGCAGAGCGATACGAACAATATGCAAAGGTGTACTAGAACACGAATATGCCAGAGGTTACAGATAGTAAAAAAAATTGTCCCAAATCGTCTCGAAGACTATATACGAAATTGAGCTATGAGTAAAATTGTGCTCTTCAGTGCGGCACTTTAAAACCGTTGTCGTTAATTTCAGAACATTTATTAACAACACTAGAAAGTCGGTGGCACTGCAGGCCGAGAATTAGTCATAAAAGGTTCTTTTAA